>NW_027040410.1:228997-233997 GCF_034236695.1 Oncorhynchus nerka | reverse complement strand
GTTAGTGGTGTTGTTAGCATTAGCGCTGCTGTCCAGTGTTAGTGATGCTTTTAGCGTTAGCGCTGCTGTCCAGTGTTAGTGGTGTTGTTAGCATTAGCGCTGCTGTCCAATGTAAGTGGTGCCGTCTAATGCTGCATTTATAACCAAGTGGGAAGCTGGTATTTTACACATACAACTGGGAAAAATCCACTTGAATGCACTTCCAATTCATAATTACTTGTCTATCATCCCTGGGCTCTGACTTCTCTCTCTTATGTTTGTAAAATGGTGATTCATTATATACAGTATGTGTCCTTGGAGCCTTGGACTGAATCAGATATCTAAAAAAGTATGTGGACACCCCTTCGAATTAGTGGATTCGGCTATTTTAGCCACACCCGTTGCTGACAGCTGTATAAAATTGAGTACACAGCCATGCAATCTCCATTGACAAAACACTGGCAGTGGAATGGCCTTACAGAAGAGCTCATTGACTTTCAACGTGGCACCGTCATAGGATGCCACCTTTCCAACAAATCAGTTTGTAAAATTTCTGCCCTGCTAGTGCTGCTGTAAGTACTATTAATGTGAAATGGAGATGTCTAGGAGCAGCAATAGCTCAGCGGCGAAGTGGTAGCCCACACAAGCTCACAGAACGGGACCGTAGAGTGCTGAAGCGCTTAGTGCGTAAACATCGTCTGTCCTCGGTTGCAACCCTCACTACCAAGTTCCAAAATGTCTCTGGACACAACGTCAGCACAAAAACTGTTCCATCGGGAGCTTCTTGAAATGGGTTTCCGTGGCCGAACAGCCGCACACAAGCCTAAGATCACCATGCGCAATGCCAAGCATCCGCTGGAGTGGTGTAAAGCTCGCCGCCATTGGGCTCTGGAGCAGTGGAAATGTGTTCTCTGGAGTGATGAATCACGCTTCACCATCTGGCAGTCCGATAAACAAATCTGGGTTTGGCGGATGCCAGCAGAACGCTACCTGCCTGAATGCATAGTGCCAGCTGTAAAGATCGGTGGAGGAGGAATAATGGTCTGGGGCTGTTTTCATGGTTCAGGCTAGGCCCCTTAGTTCCAGTGAAGGGAAATCTTAATGCTACAGCATACATTGGTGACATTCTAGATGATTCTGTGCTTCCATCTTCTTGGCAACAGTTTGGGGAAGGCCCTTCCATGTTTCAGCATGACAATGCCCCCGTGCACAAACCAAGGTCCATACAGAAATGGTTTGTTGAGATCAGTGTGGAAGAACTTGACTGGCCTGCACAGAGCCCTGACCTCAATCACCCTGCATACCACTGTTGGCTTGCTTCTGAAGCAAGTGGTGTTGGACAGCCAGTAGGAGGCACCCTTTCCTCCTTATGCCCCAGGGCAGTGATTAGGGACATTGCCCTGTGTAGGGTGCCGTCTTTCAGATGGTGCGTTAAACGGGTGTCCTGACTTTCTGTCGTCACTAAAGATCCCATGGCACTTATTGTAAGAATGAAGGTGTTAACCCTGGTGTTCCTGGCTAAATTCCCAATCTGGCCCTCACACCATCATGGCCACCTAATCATCCCCAGCTTCCAACTGGCTCATTCATCCCCCTCCTCTCCCCTGTAACTATTCCCCAGGTTGATGCTGTAAATGCGAATGTGTTCTCAGTCAACTTACATGGTAAAATAAGGGTTAAATAAAAAATGTAAAAACATCCAACATTTTTGGGATGAATTGGAACGCAGAATGTGAGCCAGACCAAACTGCCCAACATCAGTGCCCGACCTCACTAATGCTCTTGTGTCTGAATGGCGGTAATGTTCCAACATCTAGTGGAAAGCCTTCCCAGAAGAGTGGAGGCTGTTATAGCAGCAAAAGGGGGGGACCATCTCCACAGTAATGCCAATGATTTTGGAATGAGATGTTCGAAGAGCAGGTGTCCACATACTTTTGGTCATGTAGTGTATATAAATACCAATTCCTGTTATTCTCGGTCCAGTTCTGTGCATCTATAGGGCTGGGGTGGCCAATCATTTTCTCTCGAGGGCCATTGTATATTGCCCACCCCTGATCTAGAGGGACTGAAGATGTTTCTACTTCAGGTTAACAATAACTTTTCTCACTTTTTTTTTTCCCCCTCTAACGTAATACTCTAAAGATGTTCATATTTATTTATTTAATATTTATGTATTTAATATTTATTTATTTCATATTTATTTCCAAATTCAAAACAGAGCCTTTTGAGATGTGTAACTTTGGTGAAATAAAACTTTTGATTTCAACTAATTTTAACATTCTGTCATAAACAGCACATTCAATTTATAAAATAAAGTAACAGTGTTGATGACTTCATGTTAAATCAGCCATGAATCCCCTTGTAAAAATGAAATAGTTCAAATCTTTCTAGCCTCTCTCTATCTGTAGGTTTGGACATGTTAAGTAACAGGGTTGACATGTTAAGTAACAGGGTGACATGTTAAGTAACAGGGTTGACATGTTAAGTAACAGGGTTGACATGTTAAGTAACAGGGTGGACATGTTAAGTAACAGGGTTGACATGTTAAGTAACAGGGTTGACATGTTAGGTAACAGGGTTGACATGTTAAGTAACAGGGTGGACATGTTAAGTAACAGGGTGGACATGTTAAGTAACAGGGTGGACATGTTAAGTAACAGGGTGGACATGTTAAGTAACAGGGTTGACATGTTAAGTAACAGGGTTGACATGTTAAGTAACAGGGTTGACATGTTAAGTAACAGGGTGGACATGTTAGGTAACAGGGTGGACATGTTAGGTAACAGGGTTGACATGTTAAGTAACAGGGTTGACATGTTAAGTAACAGGGTGGACATGTAACAGGGTGGACATGTTAAGTAACAGGGTGGACATGTTAAGTAACAGGGTGGACATGTTAAGTAACAGGTTTGACATGTTAAGTAACAGGGTGGACATGTTAAGTAACAGGGTTGACATGTTAAGTAACAGGTTTGACACGTTAGGCTCAACCAACACTGTATTCCACCACAAAACACCAGAAAATGGAGTTGATTTGACTATTAGATGTTCCCTATTTATTTTGAGGAAAATATTTTAAAAGGAATTCGTTTCATCATGTTAAAAACGTAAGGTTCAGTTCACGTAACAGGGATGACCTTAAAATAAGGCACAGGTTTTTTTATTCAACATTTTTACATTTTTTTTTTTTACCTTAAAATGAATCACTAATCACATTAAATAAATAACAAGCTTCAGAAATAACTTTGTCAAAGCAACAGAATATCTAGGGTGAAACTTGGAGACATTTTTGGGGTGAATTTGCATAAAATCTTCCTGGAAGTCAAAGAGGATGATGCATAGATGTCAAAATGCTGAATTTTAGCACTTTAGCAAGTCTTTATTCATATTAATAATCCGATTTATTTGAATTCTCCACGTGCTCTGTATTAAAGTTTATAACTTAATTTCAGATAACAGGATTGTAAAATGTAATATCGGTGCACAATGTCTATTCAAAATATCACAGGGGTGCAAAATGTACTCATTTAGTGGAACGATTCAGATGATGATGCTCAGATAAAGAAAGATATGAAAAGTAATAAGATATTTAAAGTCATTACTAGAGAGAACAGGATGTACCCATTAGTCTACCTCAGTCGGCATGCCACACAGTGTGAAGTGATCCAATATAAACTGGAGAACAGCCAGATGCCGCATCCCACCTCTGAGCTTCTCTAGTCTAGCTAATAACGTTGTCCTTTTACCATATGGTTGAAGAACAACACAGATTTGTGAAAACCAGAGTTCACTATAGTGACACTGTCAGAAATATTGAAAGTAGACAGAGCCATGGTGGAAAGCTTGGAAAGCTCCCCGCCCTTCTCCTTCTCCTTCTCCTTCTCCTCCCCTCCCCTCCCTCTCCTCTCCTCTGATCCTACTCCTCTCCTCTGATCCTACTCCTCTCCTCTGATCCTACTCCTCTCCTCTCCTCTGATCCTACTCCTCTCCTCTCCTCTGATCCTACTCCTCTCCTCTGATCCTACTCCTCTCCTCTGATCCTACTCCTCTCCTCTCCTCTGATCCTCTCTCTCCTCTGACCCTCTCCTCTGATCCTACTCCTCTCCTCTGATCCTCCTCCTCTGATCCTCCTCCTCTCCTCTCCTCTGATCCTACTCCTCTCCTCTGATCCTACTCTCCTCTGATCCCTCCTCTCCTCTGATCCTACTCCTCTCCTCTGATCCTCTCCTCTCTGATCCTACTCCTCTCCTCTGATCCTACTCCTCTCCTCTCCTCTGATCCTACTCCTCTCCTCTGATCCTACTCCTCTCCTCTGATCCTACTCCTCTCCTCTGATCCTACTCCTCTCCTCTGATCCTACTCCTCTCCTCTGATCCTACTCCTCGACCTCACTAATGCTCTTGTGGATGAATGAAAGCAAGTCCCTGCGGTAATGTTCCAACATCTAGTGGAAAACCTTCCCCAGAAGAGTGGAGGCTGTTATAGCAGCAAGGGGGGGGGGCATCTCCACATTAATGCCAATGATTTTGGAATGAGATGTTTTTGAAGAGCAGGTGTCCACATACTTTTGGTCATGTAGTGTATATAAATACCAATTCCTGTTATTCTCGGTGTGTCAAAGAATAGTCTTACAAGTATTTAAAAAATATATATATGAAAAAATATTAAAAGTCAAATGGCATCTCTGACTGTGTGTGTGTGTGTGCGTGTGCATGTGCGCGTGTGTGTGTGTGTTTGAGATTGTGTGTGTTGTCTGTCCTGACCTCTCCTCAGATTTGCTTCGTAATGTCACCCTGACCTGTCCTTACCTCTCCTAATTTCTGTTCTCGCTTCGTATTGTCACGCTGACCTTTCCTGACCTCTCCTCATATCTGCTCTGTAATGTCACCCTGACCTGACCTCTCCTGTGAGTCAGTGTGAGTGTGTGTGTATGAGTGTGAGTGTGTGTGTATGCTTGCGTGTGTGTGTGTGTGTGTGTGTATGCGTGTGAGTGTGTGAGTGTGTCTATGAGTGTGAGTGTG
>NW_027040410.1:196497-223997 GCF_034236695.1 Oncorhynchus nerka | reverse complement strand
ACGCCGAGGAACTTAAAACTTGCTACCCTCTCCACTACTGTTCCATCGATGTGGATAGGGGGGTGTTCCCTCTGCTGTTGCCTGAAGTCCACAATCATCTCCTTAGTTTTGTTGACGTTGAGTGTGAGATTATTTTCCTGACACCACACTCCGAGGGCCCTCACCTCCACCCTGTAGGCTGTCTCGTCGTTGTTGGTAATCAAGCCTACCACATGTAATCATGTAATCTGCAATGTAATCATGTAATCATGTAATCTGCAATGTAATCATGTAATCTGCATTCGCCAGCACTCTGGACGTTTTGAACCCTTAATCACATGCTGTGTCCTCGGACGGTCGGTCTAAAGTCTGGTGCAGCATGTTTGAGGCCTTGGTTAAATACACACACACACACATTACACAGACTTGGTTATTGTCTGAATACCTGCAATGGTAAATAGATGGGCGGGCTGGGAGATTTGCATGTAAAAAGGAGAGGGAATAAAAGAGAACACTTAACCTGGAGATTCCCCTCTCATCAAACACTCTGACACACACACACACACGCACACACACACGCCAGGCACCTCACACACACACGCCAGGCACCTCACACACACACGCCAGGCACCTCACACACACACACACACACACACACGCACACACACACACACACACACACACACAGGCCAGGCACCTCACACAGGATGACAGAGAACTGCTTTTATCAACACGGATCGCATTAGGAGATCATTATATTATTCTCAGTTGGAAAGAGAGAACAAAAGGCTGTCATACACACACATGGCAGAATGCAGCACACACACACACATCACGCACACAGAAAAACAAACACACTGACACACAGACACACGCAACAGAGACAACACATCTTTCCATGATCAACGCAGTGGAGTGGGTATAGAAACAGTGGAGTAGGTATAGAAACAGTGGAGTGGGTATAGAAACAGTGGAGTGGGTATAGAAACAGTGGAGTGGGTATAGAAACAGTGGAGTGGTTATAGAAGCAGTGCAGTAGGTATAGAAGCAGTGGAGTAGGTATAGAAACAGTGGAGTAGGTATAGAAACAGTGGAGTAGGTATAGAAACAGTGGAGTAGGTATAGAAACAGTGGAGTAGGTATAGAAACAGTGGAGTGGGTATAGAAACAGTGGATTATGTATAGAAACAGTGGAGTGGGTATAGAAACAGTGGAGTGGGTATAGAAACAGTGGAGTGGGTATAGAAACAGTGGAGTGGGTATAGAAACAGTGGAGTGGGTATAGAAACAGTGGAGTAGATATAGAAACAGTGGAGTGGGTATAGAAACAGTGGAGTGGGTATAGAAACAGTGGAGTGGGTATAGAAACAGTGGAGTGGGTATAGAAACAGTGGAGTGGGTATAGAAACAGTGGAGTAGGTATAGAAACAGTGGAGTAGGTATAGAAACAGTGGATTAGGTATAGAAACAGTGGAGTGGTTATAGAAACAGTGGAGTGGTTATAGAAACAGTGGAGTAGGTATAGAAACAGTGGAGTGGGTATAGAAACAGTGGAGTAGGTATAGAAACAGTGGAGTAGGTATAGAAACAGTGGAGTGGGTATAGAAACAGTGGAGTGGGTATAGAAACAGTGGAGTAGGTATAGAAACAGTGGAGTGGGTATAGAAACAGTGGAGTGGGTATAGAAACAGTAGAGTGGGTATAGAAACAGTAGAGTGGATATAGAAACAGTGGAGTGGGTATAGAAACAGTGGAGTGGGTATAGAAACAGTGGAGTAGGTATAGAAACAGTGGAGTAGGTATAGAAACAGTGGATTAGGTATAGAAACAGTGGGAGTGGTTATAGAAACAGTGGAGTGGTTATAGAAACAGTGGAGTAGGTATAGAAACAGTGGAGTGGGTATAGAAACAGTGGAGTAGGTATAGAAACAGTGGAGTAGGTATAGAAACAGTGGAGTGGGTATAGAAACAGTGGAGTAGGTATAGAAACAGTGGATTAGGTATAGAAACAGTGGAGTGGAGTAGGTATAGAAACAGTGGAGTGGGTATAGAAACAGTGGAGTAGGTATAGAAACAGTGGAGTGGGTATAGAAACAGTGGAGTGGGTATAGAAACAGTGGAGTGGGTATAGAAACAGTGGAGTAGGTATAGAAACAGTGGAGTGGGTATAGAAACAGTGGAGTAGGTATAGAAACAGTGGAGTAGGTATAGAAACAGTGGAGTGGGTATAGAAACAGTGGAGTAGGTATAGAAACAGTGGGTAGGTATAGAAACAGTGGAGTGGGTATAGAAACAGTGGAGTAGGTATAGAAACATGGGTATAGAAACAGTGGAGTGGGTATAGAAACAGTGGAGTAGGTATAGAAACAGTGGAGTGGGTATAGAAACAGTGGAGTGGGTATAGAAACAGTGGAGTGGGTATAGAAACAGTGGAGTAGGTATAGAAACAGTGGAGTAGATATAGAAACAGTGGAGTGGGTATAGAAACAGTGGAGTGGGTATAGAAACAGTGGAGTAGGTATAGAAACAGTGGAGTAGGTATAGAAACAGTGGAGTAGGTATAGAAACAGTGGAGTAGGTATAGAAACAGTGGAGTAGGTATAGAAACAGTGGAGTGGGTATAGAAACAGTGGAGTAGGTATAGAAACAGTGGAGTAGATATAGAAACAGTGGAGTGGGTATAGAAACAGTGGAGTGGATATAGAAACAGTGGAGTAGGTATAGAAACAGTGGAGTGGGTATAGAAACAGTGGAGTGGGTATAGAAACAGTGGAGTGCAGAATAAGCTGGAGTGATGTGCTCATACCTTCTAGTGTTGGTTAAAATCCCAGCTGCACTGTTCTGTACAAGTTGTAGGCTTCTAATAGTAGAGTCTGAGTAGCTGGAGAGAAAGGCGTTTTAAAGTAGTCTAGCCCAGAGGAAACAAATGCATGGACCAGTTTCTCGGCATCTGGCTTAGAGATGAAGTGTCTAAATTCTGGAATTTAAATCCTGAGATTTAACTTATGCTGTTTCTGAATGTTCTTTTTATGTGGTTGTCCAAAGTTAGCTTGGGAGTCAAAGGTAACACCAAGGTTTTGGTGTAATGATGCAACCATCAATGTTGAGAGTAAGGTCTGACACTTTGTTTTGTAAGTTTCTGTCACGGTTGTCCTCCTCTTCATCTGAAGAGGAGAGGTAAATAGACCGGAGAATAAAACACAAGCACTACACCAATGCCATGAATACAAAAACAGTAAACAAAATAACAACCGTGACGCTAATGCGAGCTGCGCTGAAACAAGCCATCAACATAGACAATCACCCACAAACAAACAGTGCAACCCAGGCTACCTAAGTATGATTCTCAATCAGAGACAACTAATGACACCTGCCTCTGATTGAGAACCATACTAGGCCGAAACATAGAAATACCCAAATCATAGAAAAACAAACATAGACTGCCCACCCAACTCACGCCCTGACCATACTAAATAAATACAAAACAAAGGAAATAAAGGTCAGAACGTGACAGTTTCTTGTGGCATCATTTCTGTATTATCAGAGTTTAAAAGCAAGATGTCGGTTATGATGCAAGACTAATCGGGCGGACTGTAAAAGGGTTGTCTGGTTTAAAAGATAAATACAATTGTGTATCATCAGTGTAGCAACGAAAGTGCATGTTGTGCTTACAGATGACATTACCAATGGGTAACATGTACAAGGAAAATAAACAAGGGGTCCAAGCACATTACCTTGAGGAACACCACATTCAACCTTGGAACGTTCAGATGAATTATTGCCCATTTGAACTAATTGATACTGCTCAGAGAGGTATGATTTGAGCCAGTTGAGAACCTGTCCTCATGGACCAGGGGTGTCAAACTAATTCCACAGAGGGCTGAGTGTCTGCAGGTTTATTTATTTTTTCCTTTCAATTAAGACCTAGACAACAAGGTGAGGGGAGATCCTTACTAATTAGGAACTTTAATTCACAAATCAAGTACAAGGGTGGTGCGAAAAACCCGCAGACACTCGGCCCTCCGTGGAATGAGTTTGACACGTGTCGTAGACCAACCAAGTCTTCTAACCTCTTAGTGAGACTAGCATGATCAACCATATCGAAGGCAGCACTTAAAACTGAAAGAACAAAATAGGGACATGACCACGGTCAGAGCACAGCAGTAGGTCATTTATTACCTTGACAAGTGCACTCTCAGTGCTGTGAAATGGTCTTAAACCAGATTGGCAGGTTTGAAAGAAACTGTGTGAATAATCAGCTGCTGTTCTATCACCTTCTATAGTATCTTAGAAAGGAAGCGGAGGTTTGTTTATAGTTTTTTTGTTGTTATTCTGGATTATTATTCATATTATTTATCTAATTACAGCCAATTTAAGAGATTCAGGAACTATCCCTGTTTGGAGACATGTGTTTAAAATGTTAAGAATTGGTTGGCCTGTTACTAGGATGAGTTATTTGACCAGCTAGTCATTTTAATAACTCTAACTACATGTACATATTACCTCGATTAACTGGTGCCCCCACACTTTGCCTCTATACCGGCACCCCCTGTATATAGCCTCGATATTGTTATTTTACTGCTGCTCTTTCATTATTTGTTACATTTATTTCTTATTTTCTTATTTTTTTTGGTATTTTTCTTAAAACTGGCATTTTTGGATTAAGTGCTTGTAAGTAAGCATTTAACTGTAAGGTTGTTGTTGTTTTCAGAGGGGATTTGACAAATAACATTTGATTTGATTTGGGTATCGGGACAAGGTGGCAGGTAGTAGGCTTGGAGTGCATAGCAGTGGAGGATGCTGAGGGGAGGACGGCTCATAATAATGGCTGGAATGGAGTGAATGGAATGACATCAAACACATGGAAACCATGGGAACCATGGAAACCATGGGAACCATGTATTTGATTCCATTCCACCTATTCCACTCCGGCCATTACCACGAGCCGTCCTCCCCAATTAAGGTGCCAACAACCTCCTGTGGTGCATAGAAAGTTCATCCATGTCATGATAAGTCAGGGATGTTAAACAATCCAGACAAATGGTGGTCTCCTCATAATCCTGTAAGGTTTCTGGCATCATATCAGCAGTGTTGGCATGTCCGTAGTTTTTCCTGACAAATTGGGCTACTTTGAAAACGAAGTCGCGGGTGTAAATGAATTGGTCGCTGGTTGTGGGTTTTTTGGGCTACTTCTAAATTGCACTGCCGCCACCATGGTATTTCTCTTCTTTTTTTAAAGAAGAGAAAAAATAAGAATATATATTTCACTGTGACCTGCTGCTGCTGACTATCAGGTAGTGAGCAGGCTGTTAGTAGTGGTGGGGGTGGGAAGAGTGTGTGTGTGTGTGTGTGTGTGTGTGTGTGTGTTGAGAGTACTGGTTGAAAGAGTTCTGTTGCGGTCACGGGAGACAAAGCAGCACACGCACACATCGTGACAACTTTTGTGGTAGGCTGTAAAGATTGGCATTGCAGAGACACATTTTACCGACCCTTTCCCCCCCATATTAACGTACTAGAACTGATGTAACAGCGATAAAGCGCTGGAAAATGACTTTAGGCGCACTAGAGCGCTTGAGATATATTCACTGACACGTGGTTTAAAGTAAACTGCAATCTAATGTCGAAAAACCGTATCATGCGAAGGGTTTCATGCACGCTCAGTTCTTGGGTCTCGAGCGCTGCGCGAGTGGACATTTGTAAGTTATGGAATTCCCTCGCATGCTTCTGTTATGGGGGGAAAAAAGGTCCACATTGAAACTGCCATTAAATGTGGAGAATAATACACTTGCATCTTTTGTCCATCAAGTAGGCTATTAATATCTATGCCATTGTAGGCTACTGCAGCCTACCATTTGATACAATAAATATGTTAAAGTGATGATATCGCTGGAGTCATTGCAAATCAATTTGTGCCACTTGTGTAGCCTACCTAGAGCTGACAAACATATTTAATAATTATAGCCTATAACTTCAATTTATTGTTGTAGCCTTGTGTTATTATGAAATTATTAATGGCCATGTTTGGTTAATTACATGGGAAGTTATCAATTGTGATTATGATCACAGCTCTATCTTAAATGTTTAATTCTCCACATTTAATATCACTTTCATTGTGTACTTTTCCCTGACATGAGATGTTGGCCTATCAGGGGCTGTAGG
Organism: Oncorhynchus nerka; assembly: GCF_034236695.1. Taxonomy (NCBI): domain Eukaryota; kingdom Metazoa; phylum Chordata; class Actinopteri; order Salmoniformes; family Salmonidae; genus Oncorhynchus; species Oncorhynchus nerka. The sequence goes on along the minus strand of NW_027040410.1, from coordinate 217,859 downwards.
CTACCTGCATCTAGCTCAGCAAACCTTGGTAAAGTTGAATTACAATTATAAACTCAGATTTTAGTCAATAGCCTATTGAAATAACAAGTCAATCTCGCAAATAGATTCTAACGGTTTGTAGTCTTTAAACTTCTTAGGGCTCGGCATCTTTCTTCTCATTTCCCGCCTGACTGATGTGCCCAGAGTAAACTACCTGTTGCTCAGGCCCTGAAGCCAGGATATGCATACAATTGGTGTCATTGGAAAGAAAACACTGTTATGTTTGTAGAGATGTTAAAATAATGTAGGAGAATATAACACAATAGATATGATAGGAGAAAATTCAAAGAAAAACCAAACAGGACAAATTAGCTCCCGGGTTGCAATTCCTATGGCTTCCACAGGGTGTCAGCAGTCTATGTTCAAGGTTTAAGGCTTGTGACATCCAAAACGAATAAGAAATATCAGTTTTAGTACAGGGACCCAGTCTTGGAAATGTGTGTTTGCACGTGCCATCAATATAGGACGCACCTGATAAAATCGGTTTCCGAACATACTTCTTTCTGTAAGAAATAGTATAGTTTGATTACATTTGAGGGTATCTGAGGAGTAAATAGAAACGTATTTAGACTTGTTGAAACAAAGTTTAGGGGTAGATTTTCAGATTCCTTTCTCTGCATGTTGAACGAGTGGATTACTCAAATCGATGGCGCCATCTAAACAGACTTTTTGGGATATAAAGAAGGATTTTATCTAACAAAACGACGCTACATGTTATAGCTGGGACCCTTTGGATGACAAACCAGAGGAAGATTTTTTTTTTACATTTACATTTAAGTCATTTAGCAGACGCTCTTATCCAGAGCGACTTACTAAGTAAGTGAATATTTAATCGCTATTTGTGAATTTATGAAAGCTATTTAGATGTGGGGAGCCGTCCTCAAACGATCGCATGGCATGTTTTCGCTGTAATAGCTACTGTAAATCGGACAGTGCAGTTAAATGAACAAGAATTTAAGCTTTCAACCCAAATAAGACACTTATATGTACTTAAATGTTTAGTATCCATAATCTTAATGGATTTTTCATTTGAATTGCGCACCCTCCCGCGTCACCGTAAGTTTTTCCGCTAGCGGGACGCTTAGGCTTAAATGTAACAGTTGTCTTCCTGGGAAGGAGAGGAGGACCAAAATGCAGCGTGGTTATTTATTAACATCTTTAATGAAAGATGAAAACGTGAACACTATACAAAACAAGAAAACGTGGAAAAACCGAAACAGTCCTAACTGGTGCAAAACACAGAGACGGGAACAATCACCCACCAGATACCTAAAGAATATGGCTGCCTAAATATGGTTCCCAATCAGAGACAACGATAAACACCTGCCTCTGATTGAGAACCACTCCAGGCAACCATAGACTTACCTAGAACACTCAACTGAACACAACCCCATAGACAACAACACCCCTAGACAAAACAAGACACATAAATCACCCATGTCACACCCTGGCCTAACCAACATAATAAAGAAAACACAGAATACTAAGGCCAGGGCGTGACATTAAAAAACATCTGGCACATAATAACAGCACATATTCCAGAAAATAACCAAACAATCGTTTTTTGAAGTTCGTCCAAGTATTTTTATTATTATTATTATATTATTATTATTTTTCTTTTTGGGGGGTGTAAAAAAGGTTTGTCCAAGTTTTTCTGGAACATAGATCAAGATCCTCTGTCCAACTTTCAAACTCTCCTGTTGGATTTATCTCTAGTTATGCACATGCGCAAACAAGATTGATTTACAATTATAAACTGAGTGGTTTGAGCACTGAATGCTGATTGGTTGTGATCAGACTGTGTACAACGGGTATGACATAAAATCATTTGTACTGTTCTAATTATGTTGGTAAACAGTTTATAATAGCAGTAAGGCCAAGGAGGTGTGATAGGCTTATATGGCCAATATACCACGGCTAAGGGCTGTATCCTAAACACAGCCCTTAGCCATGGTATATTGGCCATATAGCCTACCACAACTCCTCGGGCCTTATTGCTTAATCATTGCAGTCAAACAAGTTAAATCGACATCCATTGATGGAAAATGATCTGGTGAGTTTAATGAGGGCAAATGATCTTTTCGCTTGGGACATAATCTTAAACTCAAAATAAATTATAATTTTGATGTGAAAATCAAATTTTGCTCCTTCACCTACGTTGTTAGAAATTAGGTTGATATTCCTTTTTAATTTGCTCAACACTGTTATGGAAAAAAGAATTGCTTGGATAAAAGGCATCTCTTTCTGCAAAAGAATGTGGCATTGGGCTATACATTTTTAGCTAGACCTGGCAACCCTGCATATCAAATTGGATTCGTTGAGATTTTAGCTCTAATTGTAGTACAAAACTTCATAAAATCATTACAGGTTAGGCTGGAGAAATGCTCAGGGCAAGCTGGGGCCTGCTTCTCTGTGAGGCTGGCTCAGGGAAGGCTGGGGCCTGCTTCTCTGTGAGGCTGACTCGGGGAAGGCTGAGGCCTGCTTCTCTGTGAGGCTGGCTCAGGGAAGGCTGAGGCCCGGTTGTCTGTGAGGCTGGCTCAGGGCAAGCTGGGACCTGCTTCTCTGTGAGGCTGGCTCGGGGAAGGCTGAGGCCCGGTTGTCTGTGAGGCTGGCTCAGGGCATGCTGGAGCCTGCTTCTCTGTGAGGCTGGCTCGGAGAAGGCTGAGGCCCGGTTGTCTGTGAGGCTGGAACAGGGCATATTTAACCCATTCTTTTTTAAGGCACATAACCGCCTCCATAATTCCATTCGTTTGTATGGGTTACCTTCAGTCCCCTGACACTTGTGGGGATCGTAGATGTCAGGATGGTGTATTGGAGGCGAAGTCAGGTGCAGGAGAGCAGATACAATGAACAGGCGCACTTTTATTATAGTTCCAAAAATGAGAGCACTACATGAAACAGACGCGCTTGACGTGAACTGGGGACCCCGATCAGACACTATATCCTCAGGCACCCCGTAGTGCCGGAAGACATGTGTAAACAAGGCGTTTGATAGGAGTTTGATCCATGGGCCGCTCCTCTGTGTCATACAGCCGGGACAGTGCGTCTGCCTTCTTATTCTGGGAGCCTGGTCTGTAAGACAGGGTAAACACAAAACGGGTAAAGAACATGGCCCACCTTGCCTGACGAGGATTCAGTCTCCTCGCTGCACGGATGTACTCCAGGTTGCGGTGGTCAGTCCAGATGAGTAAAGGGTGTTTAGCCCCGTCAAGCCAATGTCTCCACGCTTTCAACGCCTAGAAACAGTGGAGTGGGTATAGAAACAGTGGAGTAGGTATAGAAACAGTGGAGTAGATATAGAAACAGTGGAGTGGGTATAGAAACAGTGGACTGGGTATAGAAACAGTGGACTGGGTATAGAAACAGTGGATTTGTTGTAAGATGGTCATAGCATGGATCATTTTGCTATTTGATTGTGAATTTTAGGTACGAAAAAAATATGTATACAATTATTGAATAAAATATTGAATCTGGCCTTTACTAGTACTGTATATCCCATAGAAACGCATTGAATAACACATTCATAAGCTCTCCATAGTAACGCATTGAATAACACATTCATAAGCTCTCCATAGTAACGCATTGAATAACACATTCATAAGCTCTCCATAGTAACGCATTGAATAACACATTCATAAGCTGTCCATAGTAACGCATTGGGCATTCATAAGCTCTCCATAGTCAATGAATAACAATTCACAGCTGTCCATACTCCATTGAATAACACATTCATCTTCCAGGATTGAATAACACATTCATAAGCTCTCCATAGGCATTGAATAACACATTCAAGTTTAGTAACGCATTGAATAACACATTCATAAGCTCTCCATAGTAACGCATTGAATAACACATTCATAAGCTCTCCATAGTAACGCATTGAATAACACATTCATAAGCTCTCCATAGTAACGCATTGAATAACACATTCATAAGCTCTCCATAGTAACGCATTGAATAACACATTCATAAGCTCTCCATAGTAACGCATTGAATAACACATTCATAAGCTGTCCATAGTAACGCATTGAATAACACAGTCATAAGCTCTCCATAGTGCATTGAATAACACATTCATAAGTCTCCATAGGACTGCATTGAATAACACATTCAGCTTCCATAGTAAGATTGAATAACACATTCATAAGCTCTCCATAGTAACGCATTGAATAACACATTCATAAGCTCTCCATAGTCATTGAATAACACATTCATAAGGTCTTTAATGAATAACACATTCATAATTCCATTAACAGAATAACACATTCATAAGCTCTCCATAGTAACATTGAATAACACATTCATAAGCTCTCCATAGTAACGCATTGAATAACACATTCATAAGCTGTCCATAGTAACGCATTGAATAACACATTCATAATCTCCATTAACGCATTGAATAACACATTCATCTCTCCATAGTAACGCATTGAATAACACATTCATAAGCTCTCCATAGTAACGCATTGAATAACACATTCATAAGCTCTCCATAGTAACGCATTGAATAACACATTCATAAGCTGTCTATACGGCTGTGGGCTCTGATCATCGTCAATGTCAACACAGCTGTACTCCATCTTCATCTTCAGGAGAGGAAGGACAGGAGCTCCCATCAAACAATTCAATGAGTCCCTATGTCCCTCAGGACTGAGAGTCAATCACAGAGAAACTGCCGGGGGATTCAACTCCCTCACATCTCAGGGGTCTTTAATGAAACACATTCATTAACAGAGTGACAGGACTAGGATCCCTACCCCATGGGGGATAGCTGTAATGTACAACTATCTCTTTAATGTAATTATCTCTTTAGAAAATGACATGTCTTATCTCCAGGGACTTCCTGTAAAATAAGTCAATGACAAACATTCTCAACCTCACCCGGCTGAGAATGAACAAAGGTTCAAACATTCTCAAACCTCACCTTTGCTTGAGACCTAAAACGCAGTATTTAGCTCTGTGTACTAACATGGTTTTGCCTCATGCATATATTCAAACAGTCCAAGCCCTATGCAAATGATATGTGACCGACTGCCTTGATTTGATCTTATGTAGCAACATTTTTAATTGTGTTTGAATTGTGTGAGATAAAAGTAGAGACTCTGAGCTACAAAATGGTATTTCATACACTGAATTTGATGAACAATGGGAAAGTAATTCTGCTTTGAAAGTTGATATACTTGTAGCCCCACTTTTTGAGAAAATGGCCCTTGAATAATTTGGTACACCTACTGGAGAGCTCTTTAGTCTACACCCATTCAGCATTGTTCACACACTCTTCAACCCTAGCCCCACCCATCTCCTTAAGGATTCACATGTGAGGTCATGTGCTTAAGGTCATGTAGTGTAAATATTAGATAATGCTTACCCAGACAAACTTATCTAAATTGATGGGTCATGTGAAAGAAATGCTATAACCACCAGCCACATCTTGCCAAGTGGATGGGTCTCTACAGAAGGTGTAAACAGTACAGAGAAATGGTTACTTGCATAGTAGCAATATCAAAAATAGATCGTGTCAATGCCAGTAGAGAACGAAAAAATTATAATATACAGTATGTACAAAAACAATATCAATAACCATATCAGTGATTTTGGTAATATATGAGGTGGGTGAGCAGCAGGATATAAACAGTAGCAGCGACACATGGCGTGTGTGTTAGGAGAGAGTCATGTGAATGTCCATAGAGGCACTGCAGATAGTGCTGATGACTGGGAATTCGCTCCCAGTGATGAACCGGGTCCGTCCGAACCACGCATGAACAAGGGATTCCTGTATCCGGAGAGGCTGTTTCTGTCCTGACGTTTGACTTTGGTGGCATGATCACCGTCAGACACACCTGGCTAACTTGATGGGTCATGTAATCATCTGGCGAAGTGGTATTTTTGTCTAGCTAGATAAACAATGAACCATAGTCCTAATCCACAGAGTACTAGCAATACAAACCGACTGTTATAGCTAGCTAAAGTTAAATCAAATACCAAAAAGTTAAACCAAATAGCTAAACCAAATAGGTACATTGTTAGCTAGCTAGCTAGTTAGCTAGCTAACATTAGGCTATAACTACCAATGCAAATGGCTTTCTGAGATTATATTATTACACAGATCATACACTTAACCCTACTGTTAGCTAGCCACCTAACGTCTGCTAGCTAGCTAACAGTAAGCTTTAACTTGCAATGAAAACAACTTTCTGACAAAATTAGAAACGTATAATATCTGAAAGTGTAGCTAGACTCTTACCCGTATTCATGGATGAACAGTTCACGGCAGACTACAACCCCTTTCATTAAATAAGACATCCTGTGTCGTTTCCATTTTGTTTAAGATCTTTCTTCCTCTCTGTCACGGATGCCATGGTTGCCCTTAGTCTGAAGATGTAATCCGTAGACACGTGTTTTATACAACAGCCTTCTGTGTTCTCTTTTCTTCTCCCTGCTGCATTTGCAATCAAACGCTAGAATTGTATTCATCTCCTTATCATACTCTGCTTGTGCAAGACATTCCCCTGATTTCTTCCGTGACAACAACACTGTTGATTGCCGTTTCTTCAGAAGATTACAATGGTCTCCTTCAATTAAAATGTTTTTAGCTAAATCAGGGATTTCCTCATCGTCTGATTCATTTTCAGAATCAGAGAGAGTCATGGTACTATCGTCCTCCAGAAAGTAGTCCATCACAACTTTTTCCCACTGTCCTTTGCTGATAGCGCCTGATAAATTCAGGGTAGCTATGTTATTGAGAGCAGTAGCAACATATCTGCAGTTCTCCGTGGCTGACATATCTTTCAAACTGCAGTAGAAAGGATTATCTACACATAACAAGCAGCTCATTTTATAGACAGAAGATGCTACACGGCGGACCAATCCGAAACTCATCTCTCGGCATTTCCAGCCCATTCATTATCTCAGCCAATCATGACTAGCGGGAAGGTTCCTGTCTTTTACTGTGGCCAAACCAACTAGGCTTGTAATTAAACTCTTTTATTCATATTTACAGATGGCATACAAGTTTGTTATTAAGGCACAAGAAAGTTAAAATGTTCCAGAAGACATATCTGCCAGAAAACACGTTTTTTGATTAAAAATGCCTCTCCTGTGAAGTCGTGACTTACGACATACGTTTAGTTTTCTGAAACTAGTCACATACTGCCTCGTTTCCTGAAACTAGTCACATATTGCTTTGTTTTCTGAAACTAGTCACATATTGCCTTGTTACCTGAAACTAGTCACATATTGCCTCGTTACCTGAAACTAGTCACATATTGCCTCGTTTCCTGAAACTAGTCACATATTGCCTCGTTTCCTGAAACTAGTCACATATTGCCTCGTTTCCTGAAACTAGTCACATATTGCCTCGTTACCTGAAACTAGTCACATATTGCCTCGTTTCCTGAAACTAGTCACATATTGCCTCGTTACCTGAAACTAGTCACATATTGCCTCGTTTCCTGAAACTAGTCACATATTGCCTCGTTTCCTGAAACTAGTCACATATTGCTTCAGTAGCATTCACACACATAGAGTCCAGTTTATATTATTAAACATTGTCAGGTCTCGTCAGTTGAAGTGTGACTGGGTTGAGGAGTGACAGGCGGTGGTGGGGTGGGGGTGGGGTGGGGGTCGACACCAACCGATATATCTTGCGTGTTAATGGGGCCAGGGACAGGGGACAGGAGACAGGAGACAGGACAAATGGATTGTGAAGAGCGGCGAGTTAGAATGGAGAGATGGAGTGTTGAGAGAGAGAGGAAGAGAGGGAGAACAGAAGGGAGAGAGGGAGAGGGAGAGCGGGAGAGCGGAAGGGAGAGAGAGTAGAGAGAGAGAGAGAGAGAAAGGGAGAGAGAGAGGAAGAGAGGGAGAACAGAAGGGAGAGAGGGAGAGGGAGAGCGGGAGAGCGGAAGGGAGAGAGAGTAGAGAGAGAGAGAGAGAGAAAGGGAGAGAGAGAGGAAGAGAGGGAGAACAGAAGGGAGAGAGAGAGAGAGAGGGAGAACAGAAGGGAGAGAGAGGAGGAAGAGAAGGAGAGAGAGAAGAGAGAGAGAGAGAGAGAGAGAGAGAGAGAGAGGGAGAGAGAGAGGGAGGGAGGGAGAGAGAACAGAAGGGAGAGAGAGAGAGGAAGAGAGGGAGAGAGGAAGGGAGAGAGAGTAGAGAGAGAGAGAGAAAGGGAGAGAGAGAGAGAGGGGAAGAGAGGGAGAACAGAAGGGAGAGAGAGAGAGGAAGAGAGGGAGAGTGGAAGGGGAGAGAGAGAGAGAGAGAGAGAGAGAGAGAGGGAGAACAGAATGGAGAGAGGGAGAACAGAATGGAGAGAGAGAGAGGAAGAGAGGGAGAGAGGAAGGGAGAGAGAGAGAGAGAGAGAGAGAGAGAGAGAGAGAGAGAGAGAGCTGTCAGACAGATGGATCCGGAAGGATAATGAATACATTGTTCTTCCAGTGCAGTGTCAGACATCAGACATCAGCTCCATCACGTGACAGTTGGAAATGCCAAGGAATTGTTGCTGGTATATTAAGAGCTCAGACAGATTTGTGCGTGTGTACGCGTGCGTGTGTGTGTGTGTGTGTGTGTGTGTGTGTGTGTGTGTGTGTGTGTGTGTGTGTGTGTGTGTGTGTGTGTGTGTGTGTGTGTGTGTGTGTGTGTGTGTGTGTGTGTGTGTGTGTGTGTGTGTGTGTGTAGACATCCGTATGCTCCTCCTGTTGAGAACACAACCCCCAACAGAGCATATAGTCTAAGACCAACATGTGTTGGATGTTGATAATGACTCCACAGAGGAATACGTCCCAAATTACACCCTACTCCCTTTATAGTGCACTACTTGTCGCCAGGGCCTATAGGGCCCTGTTCCCTTTATAGTGCACTACTTTGGCCAGGGCCTATAGGGCCCTACTCTCTTTATAGTGCACTACTTTTGGCCAGGGCCTATAGGGCCCTGTTCCCTTTATAGTGCACTACTTTTGGCCAGGGCCTATAGGGCCCTACTCCCTTTATAGTGCACTACTTTTAACCAGGGCCTATAGGGCCCTACTCCCTTTATAGTGCACTACTTTTAACAAGGGCCCAGGGCCCTACTCCCTTTATAGTGCTCTAATAAGGGTAAATAGGTTGAGATTTGAGACACACACAGAGTGTTGGCGAGAAGAAACTCACACATCAGTGTCTGTACCGAGCACCGTGGAGGCAAGCCTGGACAACAAAGAGTACTCTTCTGCATGCAGCGTTAAGCTGATGGGTTGTTGTATTTGAATAAGAAAGAGGGGTGTGTATTTGCAACATGGGATTTGTTCCTACATTCTGCCCTTCTGACTGTAATTCCACAGTTGTTACCGTAGAGACAGAATGTTACAACATTGTTTGATAGAATGTTACAACATTGTTTGATAGAATGTTACAACATTGTTTGATAGAATGTTACAACATTGTTTGATAGAACGTTACAACATTGTTTGATAGAATGTTACAACATTGTTTGATAGAACGTTACAACATTGTTTGATAGAACGTTACAACATTGTTTGATAGAATCTTACAACATTGTTTGATAGAATGTAATACAACACTGTTTGATAGAATGTTACAACATTGTTTGATAGAATGTTACAACATTGTTTGATAGAATGTTACAACATTGTTTGATAGAACGTTACAACATTGTTTGATAGAATGTTACAACATTGTTTGATAGAACGTTACAACATTGTTTGATAGAATGTTACAACATTGTTTGATAGAATGTTACAACATTGTTTGATAGAACGTTACAACATTGTTTGATAGAACGTTACAACATTGTTTGATAGAACGTTACAACATTGTTTGATAGAATGTTCTTGGAACCCTTCCTCAAGTGGGCATGGGATTATGTATTACTCATTGGTCTGTATTATAGATCGAGGCCTAGATTCAATCATATCAAGCATCAACCAGCGATAGAAGACAGCTGATGTTTTTGGCGGTGTTGGAGGTGGAACTGAGTTGGAGCCGTCAAATTGGTGAGCAGCTTCATTGTCATGAAGCCACACCCACCCCACTCCTATTTAGAAGTTCAGAACAAAAAAGTGTAGGCTAAAATAATTACGCTCAAATTTAAAATAAAATCATTAAAGGAAATCATGAGGATTTCTATCAGCCTAATCGAGGTGTAGATTACATCTCACATTCCAGTTTTCGTGCAACGCTGCATGGGATTTCTCTTAAGGTGACTCTGTGCAGCCAATGGCAATGTTCGCTTTTAGGTTGAATGCCAGGAGCCGCTTGTGGATTTGACAGCTCTAACGCAGTTCCACCACCAAAACACCGTCAAAACAACCACTGAGCGGATGCCGGTTAATGAGGCAAAATGGCGATTAGTAAGCATATCCTCAGATGACATAAGTACAGTACACGCACACATACTAAACAGCTCTCGTTAAATGTATGTAAATTGTGAAGTATTTTGTCTGTTATGTCTTAACCCCAGTAACATGAACTGTGATAAATCAAAGAGAAAAGAAATGACAACCATTCGTTGTGTGTCTCTTGCAGGTCTCATTATGTGACTGTGTGATTGGTAGAGGAAGAGGATAAAGGATAAAGGAATCCCAAGAGGAAGCTGTTCTCATTAAAGCCACAGACGTGTTAAACAGCAAGATCTCATAATCCCCGCACTTAGAACCCTGCCCTTCTCCCCTAAACTCTGAAGAAACTCACCCTTCCCCCCTAGGAGTTGAACAATATTTATATGGTTGTTGACAGATCCTGTATGTCTGTTCAGTCAATAGGTTAGCATCGGTTCAGACACACATTTTAATCATTTAGCAGACGTTCTTACCCACACAAACACACCCTGGCAACTAAATCCACTGACTTTGGCTTCAGCAACACTGTATTGTACATCAGTGTCTTAATTACTGATGTTCAAATCAAATCCCATTTTATTGGTCACATTTGGTCACATTCAGTTTCTAGCTCCAACAGCACAGTAGTATCTAACAATATCTCACAACAATACACACAAATCTAAAAGGGAAATAATGGAATTAAGAAATATATAAATGTTAGGACGAGTAATGTCGGAGTGGCATTGACTAAAATACAGTAGAATATAATACAGTTTATACATATGAAATGAGAAAAGCATTATACAAACACTATCAATAAAGTGTTCCATTACTAAGGCGACCAGTGATTCCATGACCACGTATACTACCTTTTAAAAGTTTGGGGTCACTTAGAAATGTCCTTGTTTTTGAAAGAAAAGCACCTTTTTTGTACGTTAAAATGACATCAAATTGATCAGAAATACAGTGTAGACATTGTTAATGTTGTAAATGACTATTGTAGCTAAAAAGGGCTGTTTTTTATGGAATATCTACATATGTACAGTTGAATATGTACATAGGTGAACAGAGGCCCATTATCAGCAACCATCACTCCTGTGTTCCAATGGCACGTTGTGTTAGCTAATTCATGTTTATCATTTTAAAAGGCTAATTGATCATTAGAAAAAACGGTGCACAACTAAGCAAGAGGACAAGTACATTAGAGTGTCTAGTTTGAGAAACAGACGCATCTCAAGTCCTCAACTGGCAGCTTCATTAAATAGTACCCGCAAAACACCAGTCTCAACGTCAACAGTGAAGAGGCGACTCCGGGATGCTGGCCTTCACAGAAAAAGCCGTATCTCAGACTGGCCAATAAAAATAAAAGATTAAGATGACCAAAAGAACACAGACACTGGACAGAGGAACTCTGCCTAGAAGGCCAGCATCCCGGAGTCGCCTCTTCACTGTTGACGTTAAGACTGGTGTTTTGTGGGTACTATTTAATGAAGCTGCCAGTTGAGGATTTGTGAGGCCTCTGTTTCTCAAACTAGACACTGTAATGTACTTGTCCTCTTGCCCAGTTGTGCACCGGGGCCTCCCACTCCTCTTTCTAGTCTGGTTAGAAGAAAGTCCGTTTCTGGCCATTTTGAGCCTTTAATCGAACCTAAAATGCTGATGCTCCAGATACTCAACTAGTCTAAAGAAGGCCAGTTTTATTGCTTCTTTAATCAGAACAACAGTTTTCAGCTGTGCGAACATAATTGCAACAGGGTTTTCTAATGGGTTTTCTTCAATTAGCCTTTTCAAATTATACATTTGGATTAGCTAATACAACGTGTCATTGGAACACAGGAGTGATGGTTGCTGATAATGGGCCTCTGTACACCTATGTAGATATTCCATTTTAAAAAATCTGCTGTTTCCAGCTACAATAGTCATTTACAATATTAACAATGTCTACACTGTATTTCTGATCAATTTTATGGTATTTTCATGGACAAAAATAAAGTGCTTTTATTTAAGAAATAAGGACATTTTCTAAGTGACCCCAAACTTTAGAACAGTAGTGTATACAGGGCAGCAGCCTCTAAGGTGCAGGGTTGAGTAACCGGGTGGTAGCCGGCCAGTGATGGCTGTTTAACAGTCTGATGGTCAGTATGTTGGCAGCAGCCACTCAATGTTAGTGGTGGCTGTTTAACAGTCTGATGGCCTTGAGATAGAAGCTGTTTTTCAGTCTCTCGGTCCCAGCTTTGATGCACCTGTACTGACCTCGCCTTCTGGATGATAACGGGGTGAACAGGCCGTGGCTCGGGTGGTTGATGTCCTTTTTGGCTTCCCTGTGACATCGGGTGCTGTAGGTGTCCTGGAGGGCAGGCAGTGTGCCCCCGGTGATGCGTTGGGCTGACCGCACCCCCCTCTGGAAAGCAGTGATAGAACCCGACAGGATGCTCTCAATTGTGCATCTATAAAAGTTTGTGAGGGTCTTAGGGTCCAAGCAGAATTTCTTCAGCCTCCTGAGGTTGAAGAGGCTCTGTTGCGCATTCTTCAGCACACTGTCTGTGTGGGTGGACCATTTCAGATTGTCAGTAATGTGTAACGCTGAGGAACTTGAAGCTTTCCACCTTCTCCACTGCTTTCCCGTCGATGTAGATAGGGGCGTGCTCCCTCTGCTGTTCCCTGACGTTTATGATCAGCTCCTTCATTTTGTTGACGTTGAGGGACATGTTATTTTCCTGGTTCCACTCCACCAGGGCCCTCACCTCCTCCCTGTAGGCCGTCTCATCATTGTTGGTAATCAGGCCTACTGCTGTTGTGTCATCTGCAAACATGATGATTGAGATGGAGGCGTGCGTGGCCACGCAGTCGTGGGTGAACAGAGAGTACAGGTTGTCAATAGGTTAGCGGCGGTTAAGATGGTGGGTGGGGAAATAAATGATTGGAATTATAATGAGAGTCAGAACAAACACGAATCTGTTGGGTGTTTATCGTATGAATGCTATTATGAGCACTGTTGTCAGCTAAATGAATGAATCAGTGTGCTTAGCCTTGTAGATTTTGGGAGAGATCTCTCTGTTGAAGAAATTAGATAATGCCACAACCGGGAGTCTGTGTTTCAGTCCTGTCACTTAAAATGAGTGTCCTTAGAAGTAAATACATTCTGTAGAACTGACAGGATAAAAAGACAGAAACAATCAGTGTTCAGTCATGGTCTGGTTTTAAGGTCACCAGACAGTTCCTCTCTTTGCAAATAGATCCACTTAAAGGGGCATCGAGCAAAGCTGTACTGACAGCAACATTTGAAGACTCAGCATTCAAGAAATATAAAGTGCTGTTTTCTGTCAGCCTTTGACTTTTGTCTTCTCGCTGAGAAAAGAGCAGAAGCATTTCCCAAGACGATCTTTCTGCCCTGACTAATAAGTCCTTCCCTGTCTTGTCTCCTTCTCTATGTCCCTCTGTCTCTCTCTCTCTTTCTCTTTTCCGTCACTCCGAAAGAATGCGCTCTGCTCTCGCTATGTTTTCACACACACACGCACACACGCACGCACGCACACACACACACACAGAGAGAGAGACACACACAGAGAGAGAGAGAGAGAGAGAGAGAGAGAGAGAGAGAGAGAGAGAGAGAGAGACACACACGGAGAGAGACACACACAGAGAGAGAGAGAGAGTGAGAGAGGAGAGAGAGAGAGAGACACACGGAGAGAGACACACACACAGAGAGAGAGAGAGAGAGAGAGAGGAGAGAGAGAGAGACGCACACATGGAGACCCACACAAGCAAAATCCACTGGAGCTTGGGCTGCACACGTAAACAAACACACTGATTCAGCTCTGACAGGTTGGTACAACGAATCGCAGCCTGCCGCAAATTATACTTTTATGCCGGATTACCTAAGGGTACCCAGATACAGGCTTTTGTGACAAATACACACACACACACACACACACACACACACACACACACACACACACACACACACACACACACACACACACACACACACACACACACACACACACACACACACACACACACACACACACAAACACTCACCCAGTATATTTATCTATAGCTGTGTCCCCCCTTGTCCTCACCCAGTATATTTATATATAGCTGTGTCCACCCTTGTCCTCACCCAGTATATTTATATATAGCTGTGTCCCCCCTTGTCCTCACCCAGTATATTTATATCAAATCAAATCAAATCAGATTTGATTTGATTTGATTTGATTTGATTTGATTTGATTTGATTTGATTTATTTATATATAGCTGTGTCCCCCCTTGTCCTCACCCAGTATATTTATATATAGCTGTGTCCACCCTTGTCCTCACCCAGTATATTTATATATAGCTGTGTCCCCCCTTGTCCTCACCCAGTATATTTATATATAGCTGTGTCCCCCCTTGTCCTCACCCAGTATATTTATATATAGCTGTGTCCCCCCTTGTCCTCACCCAGTATATTTATATATAGCTGTGTCCCCCCTTGTCCTCACCCAGTATATTTATCTATAGCTGTGTATCACCCAGTATATTTATATGTAGCTGTGTCCCCCCTTGTCCTCACGCAGTATATTTATATATAGCTGTGTCCCCCCTTGTCCTCACCCAGTATATTTATCTATAGCTGTGTCCACCCTTGTCCTCACCCAGTATATTTATCTATAGCTGTGTCCACCCTTGTCCTCACCCAGTATATTTATATATAGCTGTGTCCCCCCTTGTCCTCACCCAGTATATTTATATATAGCTGTGTCCCCCCTTGTCCTCACCCAGTATATTTATATATAGCTGTGTATGCCCTTGTCCTCACCCAGTATATTTATATATAGCTGTCCCCCCCTTGTCCTCACCCAGTATATTTATATGTAGCTGTGTCCCCCCTTGTCCTCACCCAGTATATTTATATATAGCTGTGTCCACCCTTGTCCTCATCCAGTATATTTATATATAGCTGTGTCCACCCTTGTCCTCACCCAGTATATTTATATATAGCTGTGTCCCCCCTTGTCCTCACCCAGTATATTTATATATAGCTGTGTCCCCCTTGTCCTCACCCAGTATATTTATCTATAGCTGTGTCCCCCCTTGTCCTCACCCAGTATATTTATATGTAGCTGTGTCCCCCCGTGTCCTCACCCAGTATATTTATATATAGCTGTGTCCACCCTTGTCCTCATCCAGTATATTTATATATAGCTGTGTCCCCCCTTGTCCTCACCCAGTATATTTATCTATAGCTGTGTCCCCCCTTGTCCTCATCCAGTATATTTATATATAGCTGTGTCCACCCCCTTGTCCTCACCCAGTATATTTATATATAAAATCAGGTCATCTTCCTTTAGGGACTACAACGGAAATCTATCTCTGATTTTATTGTGTAATGCCTGTCACGTTTTTTAAATGTCACAGCACTACTGTGTTTATGTGTTGTTTTTTATGTAAACCAATCAGTCAATCAATCAGTCAATTAGTCAATCAATCAATTAGTGAATATATTAGTCAGTCAATCAATTAGTGAATCAGTCAATCAGTCAATAAATCAGTCAATCCATCAGTCAACCAATCATACAATTAGTCAATCAATCAATCAATTTGTGAATCAATCAGTTAATCAATCAATTAGTGAATCAATAAATCAGTCAATCCATCAGTCAACCAATCAGCCAATTAGTGAATCATTCAATCAATTAGCGAATCATTCAATCAATTAGTGAATCACTCAATCAACAGTTAATCAATCAGTCAATCAATCAGTCAATTAGAGAATCAATCAGTCAATCAATTAGTGAATCAATCAATCAGTCAATAAATAAGTCAATCAATCAATGAATCAGTCAATCAGTCAACCAATCAGTCAATCAATCAATCAGCGAATAAATATGTCAATCAGTCAATTAGTGAATCATTCAATCAATTAGTGAATCAATCTATTAGTGAATCACTGAATCAACAGTGAATAAATCAGTCAATCAGTCAATCAATCAATCAGTCAATCAATCAATTCGTGAATCAATCAGTCAATCAATCAATTTGTGAATCCATCAGTCAGTCAGTCAATCAATCATACGCATCAGTTCTCTATCCATGCCACACAAGTTAATTAAACGGGGCGACAGGGTAGCCTAGTGGTTAGAGCGTTGGACTAGTAACCGAAAGGTTGCAAGTTCAAATCCCCTGAACAGGCAGTTAACCCACTGTTCCTAGGACGTCATTGAAAATAAGAATTTGTTCTTAACCCACTTGCCTAGTTAAATAAAGGTTAAAAAAAAACAAAAAAACATCACTATCAATTGAAATTAGTTGAAATTTCAGCATGGAAAAAAACATCACTATCAACTGAAATTAGTTAAAATTTCAGCATGAAATTAAAACAGCATGGCTGTTTTGAAAGAGGTATTAAGTTATAAGTTATTAATTGTTTGTTTGGTTGGTGCAACGCCAATAAGGGTCTGTTCCAATGGCCTGCAATTGAGCTTCCCCGGTATTGGCATGGTCCTTGTGTAACCACACAAAGACTCGTCAATGGATTGATCCTGCATTGGTGTGAAATAAGAGGGCATGAGAATAAGAAATCCATCACAGACTATTAATCTAACCATGTTTGTTATTTTAATGCTGAGTGATACATTCTATCATTCTAACCATGTTTGTTATTTTAATGCTGAGTGATACATTCTATCATTCTAACCATGTTTGTTATTTTAATGCTGAGTGATACATTCTATCATTCTAACCATGTTTGTTATTTTAATGCTGAGTGATACATTCTATCATTCTAACCATGTTTGTTATTTTAATGCTGAGTGATACATTCTATCATTCTAACCATGTTTGTTATTTTAATGCTGAGTGATACATTCTATCATTCTAACCATGTTTGTTATTTTAATGCTGAGTGATACATTCTATCATTCTAACCATGTTTGTTATTTTAATGCTGAGTGATACATTCTATCATTCTAACCATGTTTGTTATTTTAATGCTGAGTGATACATTCTATCATTCTAACCATGTTTGTTATTTTAATGCTGAGTGATACATTCTATCATTCTAACCATGTTTGTTATTTTAATGCTGAGTGATACATTCTATCATTCTAACCATGTTTGTTATTTTAATGCTGAGTGATACATTCTATCATTCTAACCATGTTTGTTATTTTAATGCTGAGTGATACATTCTATCATTCTAACCATGTTTGTTATTTTAATGCTGAGTGATACATTTGACCGCAAGGAGTGCAGTCAAATGATTGGCTGCTGATCGATAGGCATATAACAAACTCATCCTTGTCTCTCTAATCTAAATCCACCTCTTCACCCTCTTCATCGTTCACTTAGGCCTCATTTAAATTAATTTGTGAAGTAAGGTGCACAATTATTGTGTCACGACTTCCGCCAAAGTCGGTCCCTCTCCTTGTTCGGGCGGCGTTCGTCTAGCCACCGCCGATCCATTTTTCATTTTCCATTTGTTCTGTCTATATCTTTTCACACCTGGCTTCACTTATTCAACGACTTGTTTATTATTTAAACCCCTATTCTACATGTTGTATTTGTGAGTGATTGTTTGTTGTATTGTGGTCTGTATTGTGGGCTTGGTAATGCTCTTGTATTTTGATGACTTTGAGTAAAGTTACTTTGATTTCCTCATCTCTGCTGTCCTGAGCCTGACTCCTCCTCTGCACCAGCTACACACAGACCTTTACATTTTGCCCATTGAGCAGATTGTCTTGTCGGGTAAAGTTGTGAAAAGCTGAAGGGAAAAAGGCTCTACATACTTTTCTGTTTGTGACTTCAAAATCTGACGAATGAGAAGTGCAAAATACAAGGGCCACTCTGTTATATTGATGGCAGGCTTTAAAGGGCCACTCTGTGATCTGGATGGCAGGCTTTAAAGGGTCACTGTGGTCTGATGCTTTATCATTAACTTAAATGATCAAAGAGGGCTGTAAATATCACAGTGTCTTCTGTAGCTCTGTTGGTGGAGCATGGAGCTTTCAAGGCCCGTATTGTGGGTTTGATTCCCGCTGTGTCCACCCACACATAAAATGAATGCAGCATTAAATTCATAGAGAAGGGAGTCTGCTAAATGAGAGATATTAAATAAGCTGGACCTCTAATATCTGAAGATGATTTGTCAGAAGGGATTTTGAGGAGGTTGTGAGGTTAGACTAGAGATAATCTGGGTTTAGGGAAAAGAACACACCGAGAGGGTGAATCTAAACGTGACCTTGGGTCAGAAATAAAAAAACACCCTGCATCATTTACCTCCAATCCACTATCAATCTAAACCTGACCTCTGGGCAGGCATAAAAAAACCACCCTGTATTATTTACCTCCAATCCACTATCAATGTAAACCTGACCTCTGGGCAGGCATAAAAAAACACCCTGTATTATTTACCTCCAATCCACTATCAATCTAAACCTGACCTCAGGTCAGATATGGATCATGTGTGAAGTGGGTTTGTGATCAGTGGCTTTTCTAAAGAAAACACCCTTGGTGGTTCTGGCTTTTCTACCATGTTCCGAATGAGACTCTTTAGGAAACTAAAAGTCACATTTCCCAGAATTACAGAGAAGGAAGACAGACTTTTGGAGAAGGCATGGGGTCATCTGAAGGAATAGAGAGAGGGGACAATAATATCCAGAAATATCGCAGAGATTATCGTAGATATAGTTCCATATGAATGATATTACATGTGTGCGCACGCGCACACACACACACACACACACACACACACACACACACACACACACACACACACACACACATACACACACACACACACACTCTTCAATGATGCTTCAATATCAGTGAGACTGATACACACACTCTTTTCCATGTCTCCCCATGTAAAAGAGTTCTTCTGACCACAATGGGACTTCCTTGTTAAATTTATAAAGGTCAAATAAACACGCTTTCATTTCCCTCCTCGGGCACTTAAAACCTTTAGAAATACCAACAGCCTTGGCCCTGTGTGTACTCAACAGCGTAGTTCAGATATGCAGCATCCTCTCGAGACACCGTTATATAAATACATCTGAAAGAACACATCAACCGTACAGTGGTATAAAATCACGGGAAGAGAAATTGGAAAATATATTAATCTGGTAATATGAAAACGCCAGACACTCTCCACATCTCGTCTGAGCAGATAGTGACTTCTGCTTCTCAAATGGCACGCTGTTCCCTAGATAGTGCACTACTTTTGACTAGGGTCCATAGTGCCCTGTTCAAAAGTAGTGCACCACATAGAGAATAGTGTGACAATTGGAACGTAGTTAAATGAGTGCCAGCTCCTCCAGAGCCACTTCTGCTAGCTCTGACATTTCAGGCAATATAAACAGAGTGGAGCTAAATCTGTTTCCCTCAGGAGTGGTGTGAAGGACAGGGGACTGATGAGTGGAGAGGGGACTGAGGGGTGGAGAGGGGACTGAGGGGTGGAGAGGGGACTGAGGGGTGGAGAGGGGACTGAGGGGTGGAGAGGGGGCTGAGGGGTGGAGAGGGGACTGATGAGTGGAGAGGGGACTGAGGGGTGGAGAGGGGACTGAGGGGTGGAGAGGGGACTGAGGGGTGGAGAGGGGGCTGAGGGGTGGAGAGGGGACTGAGGGGTGGAGAGGGGACTGAGGGGTGGAGAGGGGCTGAGGGGTGGAGAGGGGACTGAGTGTTGGAGAGGGGACTGAGGGTTGGAGAGGGGACTGAGGGGTGGAGAGGGGACTGAGGGGTGGAGAGGGGACTGAGTGTTGGAGAGGGGACTGAGGGGTGGAGAGGGGACTGAGGGGTGGAGAGGGGACTGAGGGTGGAGGGGCTGAGGGGTGGAGAGGGGACTGAGTGTTGGAGAGGGGACTGAGGGTTGGAGAGGGGACTGAGGGGTGGAGAGGGGACTGAGGGGTGGAGAGGGGACTGAGTGTTGGAGAGGGGACTGAGGGGTGGAGAGGGGACTGAGGGGTGGAGAGGGGACTGAGGGGTGGAGAGGGGACTGAGGGTTGGAGAGGGGACTGAGGGGTGGAGAGGGGACTGAGGGGTGGAGAGGGGACTGAGAGGTGGAGAGGGGACTGATGAGTGGAGAGGGGACTGAGGGGTGGAGAGGAGACTGAGGGGTGGAGAGGGGATTGATGAGTGGAGAGGGGACTGGGGGGTTGGAGAGGGGACTGAGGGGTGGAGAGGTGCCTGAGGGGTGGAGAGGGGACTGACGGGTGGAGGAAAGATAGGAGGGCAGAATTTGAATTACTGAAGAATGGAGATGTTGAAGGATGGAGATGTTGAAAGATGGAGATGTTGAAAGATGGAGATGTTGAAGGATGGAGATGTTGATGGATGGAGATGTTGAAGGATAGAGATGTTGAAGGATAGATATGTTGAAGGATAGTGATGTTGAAGGATGGAGATGTTGAAGAATGGATTGAAAATGTGTAGAAGATGGATTGTCCCTTCAGGTTCTGTAGAATAGGACCTTGTCACCATCACAGAACCTGTAGGAAATGTGACCCTGTATAGAGAGCCGTCTACACACTTAGCCCATCAATCTGACAATCAGGCAATATAAACAGAGTGGAGCTAAATATGTTTTCCTCAGGAGTGGTGTGAAGGACAGGGGACTGATGAGTGGAGAGGGGACTGAGGGGTGGAGAGGGGACTGAGGGGTGGAGAGGGGACTGAGGGGTGGAGAGGGCCTAGTGGTTAGAATGTTGGGCCAGTAACCGAAAGATTGCTGGATCAAATCCCTGAGCTGACAAAGGTAAAAATCTGTCATTCTGAACAAGGCAGTTAACCTACTGTATGTCGTCACTGTAAATAAGAATGTGTTCTTAACTGACTTGCCTGGTTGAATAAATACTTTTTTAAAACACAATGAGATCTCTCCCCAGACTCCAACTGGGGCTCAGTCAGGCAGATGTAGAGTTGTGAGAAAAAGACTAGTGTGACCTTGTCATTACAGGTTCCTTGTCCCAAATGTTATTACTTTTGACCAGGGCTCATAGCACAACAGGGCGCCAATGGGGACCCAACACATGTTA
>NW_027040410.1:175826-195997 GCF_034236695.1 Oncorhynchus nerka | reverse complement strand
GCTTAATGTCATCCAAGGGCTATACTGCCGTTATATAAAAGATTTCCTGTCTCTGTGTGTGTGCTTGTGTGTGTGTGTGCTTGTGTGTGTGTGCGTGTGCGTGTGTGTGTATGCGCGTGTGTGTGTGTGTGTGTGTGGGTGTGTGTGTGTGTGTGTGTTTGTGTTTGTGTGTGTGTGTGTGTGTTTGTGTTTGTGTTTGAGAGCATGTCCTTGTGTGTGTCTGCCGCAGGGTATGATGGTCTCTTGATGGGGATAAGGCTGCATCCTTGTAATTCTGTTATTTATGGCCCTGTCAGTGTGACTACAGTTCCTTCCCTGGGCTACACAGCAGCCTGGATTATACAGCAGCCTGATGCTACACAGCAGCCTGGATTATACAGCAGCCTGATGCTAAAGAGCAGCCTGGATTATACAGCAGCCTGATGCTACACAGCAGCCTGGATTATACAGCAGCCTGATGCTAAACAGCAGCCTGGATTATACAGCAGCCTGATGCTAAACAGCAGCCTGGATTATACAGCAGCCTGATGCTAAACAGCAGCCTGGATTATACAGCAGCCTGATGCTAAACAGCAGCCTGGATTATACAGCAGCCTGATGCTAAACAGCAGCCTGGATTATACAGCAGCCTGATGCTAAAGAGCAGCCTGGATTATACAGCAGCCTGATGCTAAAGAGCAGCCTGGATTATACAGCAGCCTGATACTATACAGCAGCCTGAATTATACAGCAGCCTGATGCTAAAGAGCAGCCTGGATTATACAGCAGCCTGATGCTAAAGAGCAGCCTGGATTATACAGCATCCTGGACTATACAGCAGCCTGGATTATACAGCAGCCTGGATTATACAGCAACTATACAGCATCCTGGTCTATACAGCAGCCTGGACTATACAGCATCCTGGTCTATTCAGCAGCCTGGACTATTCAGCAGCCTGGACTATACAGCAGCCTGGACTATACATCAGCCTGGACTATACAGCAGCCTGGACTATACATCAGCCTGGACTATACAGCAGCCTGGATTATACAGCAGCCTGGACTATACAGCAGCAGCTATTATACAGTGCCTGGACTATACAGCCTGGGCTATACAGCAGCCTGGATTATACAGCAAGCCTGGACTATACAGCAGCCTGGGCTATACAGCAGCCTGGCAGCTGGATACATCAGCCTGGGCTATACAGCAGCCTGGATTATATGCAGCCTGGACTATACAGCAGCCTGGGCTATACAGCAGCCTGGACTATACAGCAGCCTGGATTATACAGCAGCTGGGCTATACAGCAGCCTGGATTATACAGCAGCCTGGATTACAGCAGCCTGGGCTATACAGCAGCCTGGATTATACAGCAGCCTGGACTATACAGCAGCCTGGACTATACAGCAGCCTGGGCTATACAGCAGCCTGGACTATACAGCAGCCTGATACAGCAGCCTGGACCTGATACAGCAGCCTGGATTATACAGCAGCCTGGGCTATACAGCAGCCTGGACTATACAGCAGCCTGGACCATCAGCAGCCTGGATTATATACAGCAGCCTGGCACTATTATACAGCAGCCTGGGCTATACAGCAGCCTGGACTATACAGCAGCCTGGACTATACAGCAGCCTGGACTATACAGCAGCCTGGACTATACAGCAGCCTGGATTGCTATACAGCCTGGACTATACAGCAGCCTGGACTATACAGCAACTATACAGCAGCCTGGACTATACAGCAGCCTGGACTATAACAGCAGCAGCCTGGACTATACAGCAGCCTGGACTATACAGCAGCCTGGACTATCCAGCAGCCTGAGGCTATGCAGCAGCCTGGACTATACAGCAGCCTGGATTATACAGCAGCCTGGATTATACAGCAGCCTGGACTATCCAGCAGCCTGGACTATACAGCAGCCTGGACTATACAGCAGCCTGGACTATCCAGCAGCCTGGATTATAGCAGCTGGGCCATACAGCAGCCTGGACTATACAGCAGCCTGGACTATACAGCAGCCTGGACTATACAGCAGCCTGGATTATACAGCAGCCTGGACCATACAGCAGCCTGGATACAGCAGCCTGGACTATACAGCAGCTGGACTACAGCAGCCTGGACTATACAGCAGCCTGGGCTATACAGCAGCCTGGACTATACAGCAGCCTGGACTATTGGATACAGCAGCCTGGACTATACAGCAGCCTGGACTATACAGCAGCCTGGACTATACAGCAGCCTGGACTGTAAACAGCAGCTATACAGCAGCCTGGCAGCTATACAGCAGCCTGGACTATACAGCAGCCTGGACTATACAACAGCCTGGACTACCAGCAGCCTGGATTATACAGCAGCCTGGACTATACAGCAGCCTGGATTATACAGCAGCCTGGGCTATACAGCAGCCTGGACTATACAGCAGCCTG
The DNA here is from genome assembly GCF_034236695.1 of Oncorhynchus nerka. Classification (NCBI taxonomy): domain Eukaryota; kingdom Metazoa; phylum Chordata; class Actinopteri; order Salmoniformes; family Salmonidae; genus Oncorhynchus; species Oncorhynchus nerka. The sequence continues at coordinate 193,589 of NW_027040410.1, read as the reverse complement.
GACTATCCAGCAGCCTGGATTATACAGCAGCCTGGTTATACAGCAGCCTGGGCTATACAGCAGCCTGGACTATCCAGCAGCCTGGATTATACAGCAGCCTGGACTATACAGCAGCCTGGACTATCCAGCAGCCTGGGCTATACAGCAGCCTGGACTATACAGCAGCCTGGACTATACAGCAGCCTGGACTATACAGCAGCCTGGACTATACAGCAGCCTGGACTATACAGCAGCCTGGACTATACAGCAGCTATACAGCAGCCTGGACTATCCAGCAGCTATACAGCAGCCTGGACTATACAGCAGCCTGGATTATACAGCAGCCTGGACTATACAGCAGCCTGGATTATACAGCAGCCTGGACTATACAGCAGCTATACAGCAGCCTGGACTATACAGCAGCCCTGGACTATACAGCAGCCTGGGCCTGGACTATACAGCAGCCTGGACTATACATCAGCCTGGACTGGCCTGGACTATACAGCAGCTATGCAGCAGCCTGACTATACAGCAGCCTGGGCTATACAGCAGCCTGGACTATACAGCAGCCTGGACTATACAGCAGCTATACAGCAGCCTGGACTATACAGCAGCCTGGACGCTATGGACAGCAGCCTGGACTATACAGCAGCCTGGACTATACATCAGCCTGGACTATTCAGCAGCCTGGACTATATACAGCAGCCTGGACTATACAGCAGCCTGGACTATACAGCAGCCTGGACTATACATCAGCCTATACAGCAGCCTGGACTATACAGCAACTATACAGCAGCCTGGACTATACAGCAGCCTGACTATACAGCAGCCTGGATACAGTGGACCTTGGGCTATACAGCAGCCTGGACTATACAGCTATGCAGCATACAGCAGCCTGGACTATACAGCAACTATACAGCAGCCTGGACTATACAGCAGCCTGGACTATACATCAGCCTGGACTATACATCAGCCTGGACTATACAGCAACTATACAGCAGCCTGACTATACAGCAGCTATACAGCAGCCTGGACTATACAGCAGCCTGGACTATACAGCAGCTGGGCAGCAGCCTGGACTATACAGCAGCCTGGACTACACAGCCCTGGACTATACAGCAGCCTGGACTATACAGCAACTATACAGCAGCCTGGACTATACAGCAGCCTGGGCTATACAGCAGCTGGATACTGGACTATACAGCAACTATGGACAGCAACAGCTGGCAGCCTGGGCTATACAGCAGCCTGGACTATACAGCAGCCTGGATTATACAGCAGCCTGGACTATACAGCAGCCTGGATTATACAGCAGCCTGGACTATACAGCAGCCTGGGCTATACAGCAGCCTGACTATACAGCAGCCTGGGCTATACAGCCTGGACTATCAGCCTGACTATACAGCAGCCTGGACTATACAGCAACTATACAGCAGCCTGGACTATACAGCAACTATACAGCAGCCTGGACTATTCACAGCAGCCTGGGCTATACAGCATCCTGGACTATACAGTGCCTGGACTATACAGCAGCCTGGACTATACAGCAGCCTGGATTATACAGCAGCCCTGGATTATACAGCAGCCTGGACTATACAGCAGCCAGCAGCTATGCCCTGGACTATACAGCAGCCCTGGACTGGCAGCCTGGGCTTCCCATACAGCATCCTGGACTATACAGTAGCCTGGACTATACAGCAACTACAGCAGCCTGGACTATACAGCAACTATACAGCAGCCTGGAATATACAGCAGCCTGGACAGCAGCCTGGACTATACAGCAACTATACAGCAGCCTGGACTATACAGCAGCCTGGACTATACATCAGCCTGGAACTGGACTACAGCAGCCTGGACTATACAGCAACTATACAGCAGCCTGGACTATACATCAGCCTGGGCTATACAGCATCCTGGACTATACAGCAGGCCTGGACTATACAGCAGCCTGGATTATGCAGCAGCCTGGGCTATACAGCAGCCTGGACTATGGACTATACAGCAGCAGCCTGGACTATACAGCAACTATACAGCAGCCTGGACTATACAGCAGCCTGGGCTATACAGCACTATACAGCCTGGACTACAGCAGCCTGGACTATACAGCAGCCTGGATTATACAGCAGCCTGGATTATACTGGACTATACAGCAACTATACAGCAGCCTGGACTATACAGCAGCCTGGATTATACAGCAGCCTGGGCTATACAGCAACTATACAGCAGCCTGAGACTATACAGCAGCCTGGACTATACAGCAGCTGGATACAGCAGCCTGGATTATACAGCCTGGACATACAGCAACTATACAGCAGCCTGGACTATACAGCAGCCTGACTATACAGCAGCCTGGACTATATGCAGCAGCCTGACTATACAGCAGCCTGGACTACAGCAGCCTGGACTATACAGCAGCCTGACTATACAGCAAGGATTATACAGCAGCCTGGACTATACAGCAGCCTGGACTATACATCAGCCTGGACTATACAGCAGCCTGGACTATACAGCAGCTGGATACAGCAGCCTGGGACTATACAGCAGCCTGGGCTATACAGCAGCCTGGACTATACAGCAGCCTGGACTATACAGCAGCCAGGACTATACAGCAGCCTGGATTATACAGCAGCCTGGATTACAGCAGCCTGGACTACAGCTATACAGCCTGGCCTGGACTATACAGCAGCCTGGACTATACATGGGCAGCATCTGGACTATACAGCAGCCTGGACTATACAGCAGCCTGGACTATACAGCAGCCTGGACTATGCAGCAGCCTGGATTATACAGCAGCCTGGACTATACAGCAGCTATACATCAGCCTGGACTATACAGCAGCCTGGACTATACAGCAGCCTGGACTATACAGCAGCCTGGGCTATACAGCAGCCTGGACTATGCAACCTGGACATGATATACAGCAGCCTGGACTATACAGCAGCCTGGACTATCCAGCAGCCTGGACTATACAGCAGCTCCCAGCCTACAGCAGCCTGGGCTTATATACAGCCCTGGACTACTGGACTATACAGCAGCTGACCATCCAGCAGCCTGGACATATATACATCAGCCTGGACTATACAGCAGCCTGGACTATACATCAGCCTGGACTATACAGCAGCCTGGATTATACAGCAGCCTGAGCCTGGACTATCCAGCAGCCTGGATTATACAGCTACCACAACGCCTGGACTACAGCAGCCTGGACTACAGCAGCCTGGATATACAGCAGCCTGGACTATACAGCAGCCTGGACTATACAGCAGCCTGGACTATACAGCAGCTATACAGCAGCCTGGACTATACAGCAACTATACAGCAGCCTGGACTATCCAGTAGCAGCAGCCTGGACTATACAGCAGCCTGGACTATACAGCAGCCTGGATTATACAGCAGCCTGGACTATACAGCAGCCTGGACTATACAGCAGCTATACAGCAGCCTGGACTTACAGCAGCCTGGACTATACAGCAGCCTGGGCTATACAGCAGCCTGGACTATACAGCAGCCTGGACTATACAGCAGCCTGGACTATACAGCAGCCTGGACTATACAGCAACTATACAGCAGCCTGGACTACAGCAACTATACAGCAGCCTGGACTATACAGCAGCCTGGACTATACAGCAGCCTGGGACTATACAGCAGCCTGGACTATACAGCAGCCTGGACAGCAGCCTGGATTATACAGCAGCCTGGATTATACAGCCTGGACTATACAGCAGCCTGGAGCAGCCTGGATACAGCAGCCTGGATTATACAGCAGCCTGGATTATACAGCAGCTATACTGGAATATACAGCAACTATACAGCAGCCTGGACTATACAGCAGCCTGGGCTATACAGCAGCCTGGACTATACAGCAGCTATACAGCAGCCTGGACTATACAGCAGCCTGGATTATACAGCAGCTATACAGCAGCCTGGACTATACAGCAGCCTGGACTATACAGCAGCCTGGATATACAGCAGCCTGGACTATGCATAGCAGCAGCTATACAGCAGCCTGGACTATACAGCAGCTACTATACAGCAGCTATACCTGGACTATCCAGCAGCTATACAGCAGCCTGGACTATACAGCAGCCTGGACTATACAGCAGCCTGGACTATACAGCAACTATACAGCAGCCTGGACTATACAGCCTGGACTATACAGCAGCTATACATCAGCCTGGACTATACAGCAGCCTGGACTACAGCAGCCTGGACTATACAGCAGCCTGGACTATACAGCAGCCTGGGCTATACAGCAGCCTGGACTATACAGCAGCCTGGACTATACAGCAGCCTGGACTATACAGCAGCCTGGACTATACAGCAGCCTGGATGCAGCCTGGACCATACAGCAGCCTGGACTATACAGCAGCCTGGACTATACAGCAGCCTGGACTATACAGCAGCCTGGACTATTCAGCAGCCTGGACTATTCAGCAGCCTGGACTATACAGCCAGGACTATTCAGCAGCTGGTATACATCAGCCTGGACTATACATCAGCCTGGACTATACAGCAGCCTGGACTATACAGCAGCCTGGACTATACAGCAGCCTGATACAGCAGCCTGGACTATACAGCAGCCTGGACTATACAGCAGCCTGGACTATACAGCAGCCTGGACTATACAGCAGCAGCCTGACTGGCAGCCTGGGCTACTGGACTATACAGCAGCTATACAGCAGCCTGGGACTATACAGCAGCCTGACTATGCAGCAACTATACAGCAGCCTGGACTATGCAGAGCCTGGACTACAGCAGCCTGGACTATACAGCAGCCTGGACTATACAGCAGCCTGGACTATACAGCAGCCTGGATATACAGCAGCCTGGACTATACAGCAACTATACAGCAGCCTGGACTATACAGCAGCCTGGGCTATACAGCAGCCTGGACTATACAGCAGCCTGGACTATACAGCAGCCTGGACTATACAGCAGCCTGGATTATACAGCAGCCTGGACTATACAGCAGCCTTATACAGCAGCCTGGACTATACAGCAGCCTGGATTATGGACAGCAGCCTGGGCTATACAGCAGCCTGGACTATACAGCAGCCTGGGCTATACAGCAACTATACAGCAGCCTGGACTATACAGCAACTGGACTATTCAGCAGCCTGGACTATACAGCAGCCTGGGCTATACAGCATCCTGGACTATACAGCAGCCTGGACTATACAGCAGCCTGGACTATACAGCAGCCTGGATTATACAGCAGCCTGGATTATACAGCAGCTATACATGCCTGACTATACAGCAGCTATACAGCAGCCTGGACTATACAGCACTATACAGCAGCCTGGACTATACAGCAGCCTGGACTATAAGCAGCAGCCTGGACTATACAGCAGCCTGGACTATACAGCAGCTATACAGCAGCCTGGACTATACAGCAGCCTGGACTATACAGCAGCTATACAGCAGCCTGGACTATACAGCAGCTATACAGCAGCCTGGACTATACAGCAGCCTGGACTATACAGCAGCTATACAGCAGCCTGGCACGCTATACAGCAGCCTGGACTATACAGCAGCCTGGGACCATACAGCAGCCTGGACTATACAGCAGCCTGGACTATACAGCAGCCTGGACTATACAGCAGCCTGGACTATACAGCAGCCTGGCAGCCTGGACTATGCAGCAGCCTGGGCTATACAGCAGCCTGGATTATACAGCAGCCTGGACTATTGGATATTCAGCAGCCTGGACTTATACAGCAGCCTGGACTTACAGCAACTACAGCAGCCTGGACTATACAGCAGCCTGGACTATACAGCAGCCTGGACTATACAGCAGCCTGGACTATACAGCAGCCTGGACAGCAGCCTGGATATACAGCAGCCTGGCAGCCTGGACTATACAGCAGCCTGGACAGCCTATACAGCAGCCTGACAGCAAACTATACAGCAGCCTGGACTATACAGCAGCCTGGGCTATACAGCAGCCTGGACTATACAGCAGCCTGGACTATACAGCAGCCTATACAGCAGCCTGGACTATACAGCAGCCTGGCAGCCTGGATTATACAGCAGCCTGGGCTATACAGCAGCTATACAGCAGCCTGGACTATACAGCGGCCTGGACTATACAGCAGCCTGGACTATCCAGCAGCTAGCAGCCTGGACTATACAGCAGCCTGGACTATACAGCAGCCTGGATTATACAGCAGCCTGGGCTATACAGCACTATACATCAGCCCTGGACTACAGCAGCCTGGACTATACAGCAGCCTGGACTATACAGCAGCCTGGACTATACAGCAGCCTGGACTATACAGCAGCCTGGATTATACAGCAGCCTGGGCTATACAGCAGCCTGGACTATACAGCAGCCTGGACTATACAGCAACTATACAGCAGCCTGGACTATACAGCAGCCTGGACTATACATCAGCCTGATTATACAGCAGCCTGGACTATACAGCAGCCTGGGCTATACAGCATCCTGGGCTATACAGCAGCCTGGACTATACAGCAGCTATACATCAGCCTGGACTATACAGCAGCCTGGACTTATATACAGCAGCCTGGATTATACAGCAGCCTGGGCTATACAGCCTGGACTATACAGCAGCCTGGACTATACAGCAGCCTGGATTATACAGCAGCCTGGATTATACAGCAGCCTGGACTATACAGCAACTATAGCAGCCTGGACTATACAGCAGCCTGGATTATACAGCCTGGACTATACAGCAGCCTGGACTATACAGCAGCTGGATACAGCAGCCTGGACTATACAGCAACTGGATACAGCAGCCTGGACTATACAGCAGCCTGGACTTTACATCAGCCTGGACTATACAGCAGCCTGGACTATACAGCAGCCTGGACTATACAGCAGCCTGGACTATACAGCAGCCTGGACTACAGCAGCCTGGACTATACAGCAGCCTGGACTATACAGCAGCCTGGACTATACAGCAGCCTGGACTATACAGCAGCCTGGGACTACAGCAGCCTGGACTATACAGCAGCCTGGACTATACAGCAGCCTGCAGCAGCTGGACTATACAGCAGCCTGGACCATACAGCAGCCTGGACTATACAGCAGCCTGGATTATACAGCCTGGATTATACAGCAGCCTGGATTATACAGCAGCCTGGACTATACAGCAGCAGCCTGGATTATACAGCAGCCTGGACTATACAGCAGCCTGGATTATACAGCAGCCTGATTATACAGCAGCCTGGACTATACAGCAACTATACAGCAGCCTGGACTATACAGCAGCCTGGACTATACAGCAGCCTGGACTATACAGCAGCTATACAGCAGCCTGGACTATACAGCAGCCTGGACTATACAGCAGCTATACAGCAGCCTGGACTATACAGCAGCCTGGACTTTACATCAGCCTGGACTATACAGCAGCCTGGACTATACAGCAGCCTGGGACTATACAGCAGCCTGGATATACAGCAGCCTGGACTATACAGCAGCCTGGACTATACAGCAGCCTGGATTATACAGCAGCCTGGACTATACAGCAGCCTGACTATACAGCAGCCTGGACTATACAGCAGCCTGGACTATACAGCAGCCTGGACTATACAGCAACTGGATACAGCAGCCTGGACTATACAGCAGCTATCCAAGCCTTTGCAGCCTGGAAGTCGCAGCTCTTATACAGCAGTCCTGGATTACAGCCTGCTATAAGCAGCCTGTTATAAGCAGCCTGGAATGTAAAGCCTGGATACAGCAGCCTGGACTATACAGCAGCCTGGGGCTATACAGCATCCTGGACTATACAGCAGCCTGGACTACAGCAGCCTGGACTATACAGCAGCTGGACTATACAGCAGCCTGATTATACAGCAGCCTGGATTATACAGCAGCCTGGCACTATACAGCAGCCTGGACTATACAGCAGCCTGGGCTATACAGCAACTATACAGCAGCCTGGACTATATATACAGCAGCCTGGACTATACAGCAGCCTGGGCTATACAGCAGCCTGGACTATACAGCAGCCTGGGACTATACAGCAGCCTGGACTATACAGCAGCCTGGATCAGCAGCCTGGATTATACAGCAGCCTGGACTATACAGCAGCCTGGACTATACATCAGCCTGGACTATACAGCAGCCTGGACTATACAGCAGCCTGGACTATACAGCAGCCTGGATTATACAGCAGCTGCAGCAGCCTGGACTATACAGCAGCCTGGACTATACAGCAGCCTGGACTATACATCAGCCTGGACTATACAGCAGCCTGGACTATACATCAGCTGGATACAGCAGCCTGGATTACAGCAGCTATGCAGCCTGGACTATACAGCAGCCTGGACTATACAGCCTGGACTTTATACATCAGCCTGGATTATACAGCAGCCTGGATTATACAGCAGCCTGGACTATACAGCAGCCTGGACTATACATCAGCCTGGACTATACAGCAGCCTGGATTATACAGCCTGGATACAGCAGCCCTGGGACTATACAGCAGCTATACAGCAGCCTGGACTATACAGCAGCCTGGACTATACAGCAGCTATACAGCAGCCTGGACTATACAGCAGTCTGGACTATACAGCAGCCTGGACTATACAGCAGCTATACAGCAGCCTGGATTATACAGCAGCCTGGACTATACAGCAGCCTGGACTATACAGCAGCCTGGACTATACAGCAGCCTGGACTATACAGCAGCCTGGACTATACAGCAGCTATACAGCAGCCTGGACTATACAGCAGCCTGGACTATACAGCAGCCTGGACTATCCAGCAGCCTGGACTATCCAGCAGCCTCCCATCAGTGTCATGTAGGGACATGTGTGACAGGAGAAGAATGACAATAGAGTTTTATTTAGAAAGAGACCGACTGGTCCACTCTATGGAGGTTCAGTTGTATTACAGTATATTCTTAAACTTAATTTAGCCTGGAGAGGGTTGGTGGACTGCAGAACAAAACTAATGCTGTTTGTGGCACTGAGATGATACTCTCAGTAGGATCAGTAATACAACTGTTGGACAGAACACAATCTGAACAATGTATATCTCCTGACCCTTTCAAACAGCTCTACAAGGGTCTTAAAATATAACATCGAACATACTGTCCTGTGGCCAAGTGGTTGACCAAACACAGCTTAACAAATCACCCTCTGTGTAGCTCCTGATCTGTTCACTCCTCACATAAGGGAGTAAAAATATGAAATATTGCAGTGTGGCCAAGTGGTTGACACGGTACATCAGGCTATGAGTCATGCAGTGTGATACATGGATAGTGCTCGGCCCTGAGTGGTCCAGGTCCTTTAGCCTCCTGACAGGGGGTCTGGGCTCTGAGTGGTCCAGGTTCTTTAGCCTCCTGACAGGGGGTCTGGGCTCTGAGTGGTCCAGGTTCTTTAGCCTCCTGACAGGGGGTCTGGGCTCTGAGTGGCCCAGGTTCTTTCCTGACAGGGGGTCTGGGCTCCTGAGTGTCCAGGTTCTTTAGCCTCTGACAGGGGGTCTGGGCTCTGAGTGGTCCAGGTTCTTTAGCCTCCTGACAGGGGGTCTGGGCTCTGGTGGTCCAGGGCCTTTAGCCTCCTGACAGGGGGTCTGGGCTCCTGAGAGGTCCAGGGCCTTTAGCCTCCTGACAGGGTCTGGGCTCTGAGAGGTCCAGGTTCTTTAGCCTCCTGACAGGGGGTCTGGGCTCTGAGAGGTCCAGGGTCTTTTAGCCTCCCTGACAGGGGTCTGGGTTCTGAGAGGTCCAGGGCCTTTAGCCTCCTGACAGGGGGTCTGGGCTCTGAGAGGTTCAATGCATCATACTTAAGAGGACTCAAGGCTGTAATCGCTGCCAAAGGTGCATCAACAAAGTACTGAAATAAGGCTGCAACTTAACAAAATGTTGAAACATTCAACGGGTCTGAATCAACTGTATACTGTATGTGTTTGATAGGTTAATTTGTAAATGCAAGTAAATCAAATCAAATGTTATTTGTCACATGCGCCGAATACAACAGGTGTAAACCTTACAGTGAAATGCTTACTTACAAGCCTTTAACCAACAATTCAGTGATAAGCAAAATAAGTGTTATTAAAACCTCTTAAGACTCTAGGGGCAGTATTTCATTTTTTGGATAAAAGACGTGCCCGTTTTAAGCGCAATATTTTGTCACGAAAAGATGCTCGACTCTGCATGGAATTGATAGCTTTGGAAAGAAAACACTCTGACGTTTCCAGAACTGCAAAAGATTTTCACTGTGAGTGCCCTAGAACAAAAAGCTTCAGGCAAAACCAAGATGTTTCTGCACCCAGGAAATGAACAGGATTTCTGAGGCTACGTTTTGCATTATCTCCTTATATGGCTGTGAATGCGACAGGAATGAGCCTACCCTTTCTATCGTTTCCCCAAGGGGTCTGGAGCATTGTGACGTATTTGCAGGCATATCATTGGAAGATTGACCATAATAGACTACATTTGCCAAGTGTCCGCACGGTGTCCTGCGTGGAAATTGTGCGCAAAACTCAGCTACTGGTATTTTTCCATGGGATTCTGAGAAGAAACCATGCTTCCACGAATGGCATATCAATGAAGAGATATATGACAAAACACCTTGAGGATTGATTCAAACAACGTTTGCCATGTTTCAGTCGATATTATGGAGTTAATTCGGAAAAAGTTAGACGTTTAGGTGACTGAATTTTCGGTTAGTTTCGTAGCCAAATGCGTAGCAACAAAACGGAGCGATTTGTCCTACACAAAGAATCTTTCAGGAAAAACTGGACATCTGCTATGTAACTGAGAGTCTCCTCATTGAAACATCTGAAGTTCTTCAAAGGTAAATTATTTTATTTGATTCCTTTGCTGGTTTTTGTGAATATGTTGCGTGCTAAATGCTACGCTAAATGTTAAGCTAGCCATCAACACTCTTACACAAATTATTGATTTTCTATGGTTCAAAAGCATATTTTGAAAATCTGAGATGACAGTGTTGTTAAGAAAAGGCTAAGATTGAGAGCAGGCATATTTATTTCATTTCATTTGCGATTTTTAGAAATCGCTAACGTTCAGTTATGGTAATGAGCTTGAGGCTGTAGTCACGATGCTGGATCCGGGATGGGTCGGACTATTAAGTACATTTAAAAAAATAAAAGCAACAAATTATTAAAGAGCAATATAAAATAACAGTAGCAAGACTATATACAGTGGGTACCGGTACAGAGTCAATGTAATATGTAATATGTAAATATGTAAATTCATTTGATTAGCTGTACAGGAGCTTTATGGCTTGTGAGTAGAAGCTATTAAGAAGTATTTTGGACCTAAATTTGCGCTCGGTACCGCTTGCTGTGCGTTAGCAGAGAACAGTCTCTGACTAGGTGGTTGGAGTCTTCTGCAATTTTAGACTTCCTCTGACACCGCCTGGTATAGAGTCCTGGATGGCAGGAGGCTTGGCCCCAGCGATGTACTGGGCCTTGCACTACCCTCTGTAGTGCTGTGCAGTCGGAGGCCGAGCAGTTGCCGTGCCAGGTAGTGAAACAACCATCGAGGATGCTCGATGGTGCAGCTGTAAAACATTTTAAGGATCTGAGGATGCACGCCCAATCTTTTCAGTCTCCTGAGGGGAATAGGCTTTGTCGTGCCCTCTTCACGACGGTGTGTTTGGACCATGATAGTTTGTTGGTGATGTGGACACTAAGGAACTTGAAGCTCTCAACCTGCTCTACTACAGCCCCGTCGATGAGAATGGGGGCGTGCTTTCGGTCCTCCTTTTTCTGTCATCTACAATCATCTCCTTCATCTTGATCACGTTGAGGTAGAGGTTGTTGTCTTGGGACCTGTCACGAGAATTATGTTAACAATGTTCATAACCCAATTCAATTAAACTACCTCGGTCTGCAACCCAGAATGTGTAAGATACTGGTTGAATGAAACAAACCCAGCTATGATAGTCAAAATGTTTATTCGCGAGAGCGTGGTCCCGTGCAAACCATTCATTTTATACTGGCTCCTTCCGCACATACTTTCACACACAAACAGACTCCTTCCGCACATACTTTCACACACAAACAGAAGGTATCCTACGCACATACTGTATCAATACCCAGCCGATAAAGATTAGGGACTGAGAAGCACTTCCTGTCCTCCCTCAAGATTACTCAGACAGTCTGTGTTTAATACTACTGTATAAAGATGTTGTACAGATATATTGTTTTACACTAATTCTGACTAAAACTACACACATCATGTAATATCATTTACTGACAAACTACACACATCATTAATAATATTTCTATGATTCGAATATATTTCAGACAATTTTATGGTTTGAAAAGAGATATTCTGTTATTCATTTAAACATATAAATTCCAACAGCACCGCAGAGTGAACAGGGAGTACAGGAGGGGACTGAGCACGCACCCTGAGGGCCCCCCGTGTTGAGGATCAATGTGGTGGATGTTGTTACTTACCCTTACCACCTGGGGGCGGCACGTAGAAGTCCAGGATCCAGTTGCAGAGGGAGGTGTTTCGTCTCAGGGTCCTTAGCTTAGTGATGAGCTTTGTGGGCACTATGGTATTGAACATCGAGCTGTAGTCCAATGAATAGCATACTCACATAAACTCAGCAGAAAATAAACGATCTCTCACTGTCAAGCAGTGTTTATTTTCAGCAATCTTAACATATGTAGGTATTTGTATGAACATATGATTCAACAACTGAGTCATAAACTGAACAAGTTCCACGACATGTGACTATCAGAAATTGAATAATGTGTCCCTGAACAAAGGGGTCAAAATCAAAAAAGTAACAGTTAGTCTGGTGTAGCCGCAGCTGCATTAATACTGCATCTCCTCCTCTGGACTGCACCAGATTTGCCAGTTATTGCTTTCAGATGTTACCCCTCTTCACCAAGGCACCTACAGTTCGGAGCATTTCTGGGGGAATGGCCCTAGCCCTCCGATCCAACAGGTCCCAGATGGGAATCTCAATTCAATAAGCTCAGACACAAGAGGCATGTGGCAGAGATCTACAGTCAATCCCACGGACTACAGAAGAAACCCAGCCCAGTCACGGACCAGGATGTCTTGCTCCCAGGCAGACTAAATAACTTTTTGCCCGCTTTGAGGACAATACAGTGCCACTGAAACGGCCTGCAACGAAAACATGCGGTCTCTCCTTCACTGCAGCCGGTGAGTAAGACATTTAAGCGTGTTAACCCTCGCAAGGCTGCAGGCCCAGACGGCATCCCCAGCCGCCCTCCAGAGCATGCGCAGACTGCTGGCTGGTGTGTTTACAGACATATTCAATCAATCCCTATACCAGTCTGCTGTTCCCACATGCTTCAAGAGGGCACACCATTGTTCCTGTTCCCAAGAAAGCTAAGGTAACTGAGCTAAACGACTACCGCCCACGTAGCACTCACTTCCGTCATCATGAAGTGCTTTGAGAGATTAGTCAAGGACCATATCACACTCCACCCTACCTGACACCCTAGACCCACTCCACTTTGCTTACCGCCAAATAGGTCCACAGACGATGCAATCTCAACCACACTGCACACTGCCCTAACCCACCTGGACAAGAGGAATACCTATGTGAGAATGCTGTTCATCGACTACAGCTCGGCATTCAACACCATAGTACCCTCCAAGCTCACATCAAGCTCGAGACCCTGGGTCTAAGACCCCGCCTGTGCAACTGGGTACTGGACTTCCTGACGGGCCGCCCCCAGGTGGTGAGGGTAGGCAATAACATCTCCTCCCGCTGATCCTCAACACGGGGCCCCACAAGGGTGCTGCCTCTGAGCCCTCTCCTGTACTCCCTGTTCACCCACGACTGCGTGGCCACGCACGCTCCAACTCAATCATCAAGTTTGGCGGACGACACAACAGTGGTAGGCTTGATTACCAACAACGACGAGACGGCCTCAGGGGAGGAGGTGAGGGCTCCTCGAGTGTGGTGTCAGGAAAATAACCTCACACTCAACGCCAACAAAACTAAGGAGATGATTGTGACTTCAGGAAACAGCAGAGGGAACACCCCCTATCCACATCGATGGAACAGTAGTGAGAGGGTAGCAAGTTTTAAGTTCCTCGGCATACATCACAGACAAACTGAATTGGTCCACCACACTGACAGCGTCAAGAAGGCGCAGCAGCGCCCCTTCAACCTCAGGGAGGCTGAAGAAATCTCGGCTTGTCACCAAAAGCACTCACGAACTCTACAGATGCACAATCGAGAGCATCCTGGGCGGGCTGTATCACCGCCTGGTACGCAACTGCCCACCCAACCGTAAGGCTCTCCAGAGGGTAGTGAGGTCTGTACAACCATCACCGGGGGCAAAACTACCTGCCCTCCAGGACACCTACACCACCCGATGTTACAGGAAGGCCAAGTAACATTTAGCATTTACATAATCATTTGAGCAGACGCTCTTATCCAGAGCGACTTACAAATCTGGTGCTTTCACCTTATGACATCCAGTGGAACAGCCACTTTACAATAGTGCATCTAGGTCTTTTAAGGGGGGAGGGGGAGAAGGATTACTTTATCCTATCCTAGGTATTCCTTAAAGAGGTGGGGTTTCAGGTGTCTCCGGAAGGTGGTGATTGACCCGCTGTCCTGGCGTCGTGAGGGAGTTTGTTCCACCATTGGGGGCCAGAGCAGCGAACAGTTTTGACTGGGCTGAGCGGGAACTGTACTTCCTCAGTGGTAGGGAGGCGAGCAGGCCAGAGGTGGATGAACGCAGTGCCCTTGTTTGGGTGTAGGGCCTGATCAGAGCCTGGAGGTAGTGAGGTGCCGTTCCCTCACAGCTCCGTAGGCAAGCACCATGGTCTTGTAGCGGATGCGAGCTTCAACTGGAAGCCAGTGGAGAGAGCGGAGGAGCGGGGTGACGTGGAGAGAACTTGGGAAGGTTGAACACCAGACGGGCTGCGGCGTTCTGGATGAGTTGTAGGGGTTTAATGGCACAGGCAGGGAGCCCAGCCAACAGCGAGTTGCAGTAATCCAGACGGGAGATGACAAGTGCCTGGATTAGGACCTGCGCCGCTTCCTGTGTGAGGCAGGGTCGTACTCTGCGGATGTTGTAGAGCATGAACCTACAGGAACGGGCCACCGCCTTGATGTTATTTGAGAACGACAGGGTGTTGTCCAGGATCACGCCAAGGTTCTTAGCGCTCTGGGACGAGGACACAATGGAGTTGTCAACCGTGATGGCGAGATCATGGAACGGGCAGTCCTTCCCCGGGAGGAAGAGCAGCTCCGTCTTGCCGAGGTTCAGCTTGAGGTGATGATCCGTCATCCACACTGATATGTCTGCCAGACATGCAGAGATGCGATTCGCCACCTGGTCGTCAGAAGGGGGAAAGGAGAAGATTAATTGTGTGTCGTCTGCATAGCAATGATAGGAGAGACCATGTGAGGTTATGACAGAGCCAAGTGACTTGGTGTATAGCGAGAATAGGAGAGGGCCTAGAACAGAGCCCTGGGGGACACCAGTGGTGAGAGCACGTGGTGAGGAGACGGATTCTCGCCACGCCACCTGGTAGGAGCGACCTGTCAGGTAGGACGCAATCCAAGCGTGGGCCGCGCCGGAGATGCCCAACTCGGAGAGGGTGGAGAGGAGGATCTGATGGTTCACAGTATCGAAGGCAGCCGATAGGTCTAGAAGGATGAGAGCAGAGGAGAGAGAGTTAGCTTTAGCAGTGCGGAGCGCCTCCGTGATACAGAGAAGAGCAGTCTCAGTTGAATGACTAGTCTTGAAACCTGACTGATTTGGATCAAGAAGGTCATTCTGAGAGAGATAGCGGGAGAGCTGGCCAAGGACGGCACGTTCAAGAGTTTTGGAGAGAAAAGAAAGAAGGATACTGGTCTGTAGTTGTTGACATCGGAGGGATCGAGTGTAGGTTTTTTCAGAAGGGGTGCAACTCTCGCTCTCTTGAAGACGGGAGGGACGTAGCCAGCGGTCAGGGATGAGTTGATGAGCGAGGTGAGGTAAGGGAGAAGGTCACCGGAGATGGTCTGGAGAAGAGAGGAGGGGATAGGGTCAAGCGGGCAGGTTGTTGGGCGGCCGGCCGTCACAAGACGCGAGATGTCATCTGGAGAGAGAGGGGAGAAAGAGGTCAGAGCACAGGGTAGGGCAGTGTGAGCAGAACCAGCGGTGTCGTTTGACTTAGCAAACGAGGATCGGATGTCGTCGACCTTCTTTTCAAAATGGTTGACGAAGTCATCTGCAGAGAGGGAGGAGGGGGGAGGGGGAGGAGGATTCAAGAGGGAGGAGAAGGTGGCAAAGAGCTTCCTAGGGTTAGAGGCAGATGCTTGGAATTTAGAGTGGTAGAAAGTGGCTTTAGCAGCAGAGACAGAGGAGGAAAATGTAGAGAGGAGGGAGTGAAAGGATGCCAGGTCTGCAGGGAGGCGAGTTTTCCTCCATTTCCGCTCGGCTGCCCGGAGCCCTGTTCTGTGAGCTCGCAATGAGTCGTCGAGCCACGGAGCGGGAGGGAGGACCGAGCCGGCCTGGAGGATAGGGGACATAGAGAGTCAAAGGATGCAGAAAGGGAGGAGAGGAGGGTTGAGGAGGCAGAATCAGGAGATAGGTTGGAGAAGGTTTGAGCAGAGGGAAGAGATGATAGGATGGAAGAGGAGAGAGTAGCGGGGGAGAGAGAGCGAAGGTTGGGACGGCGCGATACCATCCGAGTAGGGGCAGTGTGGGAAGTGTTGGATGAGAGCGAGAGGGAAAAGGATACAAGGTAGTGGTCGGAGACTTGGAGGGAGTTGCAATGAGGTTAGTGGAGGAACAGCATCTAGTAAAGATGAGGTCGAGCGTATTGCCTGCCTTGTGAGTAGGGGGGAAGGTGAGAGGGTGAGGTCAAAAGAGGAGAGGAGTGGAAAGAAGGAGGCAGAGAGGAATGAGTCAAAGGTAGACGTGGGGAGGTTAAAGTCGCCCAGAACTGTGAGAGGTGAGCCGTCCTCAGGAAAGGAGCTTATCAAGGCATCAAGCTCATTGATGAACTCTCCGAGGGAACCTGGAGGGCGATAAATGATAAGGATGTTAAGCTTGAAAGGGCTGGTAACTGTGACAGCATGGAATTCAAAGGAGGCGATAGACAGATGGGTAAGGGGAGAAAGAGAGAATGACCACTTGGGAGAGATGAGGATCCCGGTGCCACCACCCCGCTGACCAGAAGCTCTCGGGTGTGCGAGAGCACGTGGGCGGACGAAGAGAGAGCAGTAGGAGTAGCGGTGTTGTCTGTGGTGATCCATGTTTCCGTCAGAGCCAAGAAGTCGAGGGACTGGAGGGAGACATAGGCTGAGATGAACTCTGCCTTGTTGGCCGCAGATCGGCAGTTCCAGAGGCTACCGGAGACCTGGAACTCCACGTGGGTCGTGCGCGCTGGGACCACCAGATTAGGTGAGCCGCGCCACGTGTGGGAGTGCCATGCTTGCTGGTCTGTGCAGAGAGGAGAGAACAGGGATAGACAGACACATAGTTGACAGGCTACAGAAGAGGCTACGCTAATGCAGAGGAGATTGAATGACAAGTGGACTACACGTCTCGAATGTTCAGAAAGTTGCTTACGTAGCAAGAATCCAATTGACTAAAATGATTAAAATGATAGAGTACTGCTGGGGTAGGCTAGCTGCGTTGTTGACACTACCCTAATCAAGTCGACCGTTGAGTGTGAAGTTTTCACAATGTTGAAAGCATTCGGAGCCAGCTGGCTAGCTAGCAGTGTTGGTTACGCTACGCTGCGTGAGAGAACGTACAATAGCTGGCTAGCTAACCTAGAAAACGCTCTAGATCACACAATTATCTTTGGAAACAAAGACGGCTATGTAGCTAGCTATAGCTAGCTACGA